>NW_008580192.1:216261-323031 GCF_000520115.1 Aphanomyces invadans | reverse complement strand
TTGTCGGTATCGACAGGGGTTCATTGTTGTCTCAGCAGTGAGCCGCATGCCGCGGCCGTCGCATGGAGGACATGGTACGGCGATATAGTACATGGACACGTAGTCGAGTCAGGAATGCCCAGCCAGCCTCTGCAGCGAGCCGTTTGATGTGAACTTTTCATGCAAGACAGCGTGCGCGCGTATTGAGCGAGAGAGAGGGTCGGAAAGTTTCCTGCTTCATCTACCGAGAGCTCTGTGGATGAAAGTTACACTGGGGTCGTCCGTGAATCTGCGGTTGTGCACGGATGAGAGCAGATGTAGGTGTCCATGGAGCTCTGGGCTCAGAGAAAGGAAGTGACAAGCTGCCTTGTCACTTCGAAAGCCATAGGGATACTTCCCCATGAAGGACCACGTTGAATTCTTCCTGGTACCTCGCCCGGCGCGAGACCAAGCGCAATTGCATCAGACTCACAAGAGCATGTCCTGCGCATGTGGGGGAAATGGAAGGAGCTGCGAGAATTGCCGAGTGCGCCATTCTCGACCTCTCCCCTGTTGCTGAACGAACAAGTCGTGGTCCACCGCAACGTGCACTCATGGTGGGGACTGTACGGACATTACATTTTCATCAAGACATCAATAACCACCAACAAGACGTTGATGAGCTCGCCATACACGCCCATCTTGGACGCCTGGGCCAAGTATGCGCCGGTGTTGGTCAGGATCTTTTTGTTCTTTTGCTTCGCGGTCTTCTTGAAATCTTGTGGCGCGAGCGGGGGATGCTTCTCGCGCACGGCGACGCACTTTTGACGGAGGCGCAGTCGAATCCAATCTACAGTGTCGCTATAAACGATGCCCAAAGTTGACTCCAAACTACGCTGGCACCTTGGACTCGTGCGACTCGGTGAAACCACTCTTCAAACTCGAGCGATCGAATCGACTTAAGAATGAAGAACGTTCTCCGCAAGGCCTCTTCTTCCCTTGATATCATGGCACCCAGGACGAGCGCCACCACAATGTACGTGGCGTACCGGAGCCACAAGTACGGATCCGTCGCTGGCCTCAGCAGCTATAGCCACCACCCCATTCTTCAGGTATCCATGGTAAAACAAGTTGCAGACTGGCGTTCTCGCTATTGTCTGCCGAACGAACGTACCGACGCTGCCGTGCAAATGGTGACAAAACCTACCAACGACGTGATGCCGACAGCATACTTGTGCCGCACGCGGAAACCCGATCTGTGCGCAAAGATCGTTGCGTTGAGAAATCCCATGAGGTAGATGTCCGACAGAGCTTGCGATGCTGGGGACGTCGCAACAACGAACAGCATCGTGGCCATGCACGCCATGTGGACTGCCACGACCATGACGGCGTATATCTGGGCACTAAGGACATCAGTCGTTTGCGCTTGATTCGTCTTGGTTGTTTGAGAGTTCGCATGGAAGAGCGTTGCCATGACGTGCCATCGCCGCGGTGACTTTCGAAGGCACGCGCCGTCCTCTTCCTCATCCGAAGTGTCTCCTTCGCCCACGATACTGTACGGATTGCGAGTGGCCCAGCGCGGACACCATGACCAGCAAGTGGAGGGCTCCTCAATTCCTCGACACGTGGAGTACTCCGCGCCCGACGACGCTTCCTTGTCATCCTCTTCTCTGGTCGCAAGCCACAACTTGTAGTACCGCTGGCCGACAATGTACATGAACGCGGCGGTGCTCAGGTACGCAACGTCGACAACGCCAAACCGAAGGCCGTAACCAATTGCAGCCAGGTGGTTCGGTAACTTGTGGAGGAGGCGGTAATCCTGCGTTTTGTAGTTGGACGTGAAGTGATATATACATGCATGGCACGACAAGTCATGCACACAATGCGGAAGGCTAGCCCTCCTGCCCTTTATTGGGCGTCAAGCTCACGATGAAGAGGGAAGATCCGATCATCGGTACCTGAACAGCGAGGAATAGCTGGTTGAGAAGCACAGTCATGACGGAGAACCGAATCACGCGGAACGCTCCTTGATGGAGCACGGCGGCGTTTGGGTTCTCAAACGGGAACGGGTCGATGAGGTACCAGTGCCGGATGAAGCACTCTTCGACAGCCGGGTTTTGAAACTCCATCGACGCTCGATGGACGAGATGCTTCTTGGCGAATTTGTCCTTTTGGAGCGCGACAGAGCAGTCCTGGTCAGTCATGCCTTGGAACGGCAGCTTCAACGCGTAGTTGCGCCGCCGCAAGAGCTCCTGTCAACCACCTGTGAGCACACGACCGCATCCTCCATATGTTACTTGGCGGTAATGTGACACCATCCCAGATACGACTGCTATGCCGTAGTTGATGCTCTGGTAAAACACGTCGGAGCGCGAGTCGTAGGCTGGACCAAGGTGCAATCGCGACACGAGCTGCACTGTAATGTACGCAAACAAGATGCTCCACCCAAGGATCGTGCTATACATAAATCTGCGGACCGACTGATCAGGAACGTGGCAGAGCGGCAGGACCGAAGCAAGGCGTACCGCATGCGTGTGACGCCAAAGAGGGGAATGATCAAAATTAGTAATGGAATCACAGGACCGCGCTGGGCATGCAATGGCTTGAGGGCAATTAGTACCCCCGCCACACAAGCAAACGCCTGCCACGACGCCACAGTTAGTTCCAATACAACTGGCGGGCGGACGATGGGAGATTTGGAAGCACGCACCACGACGGACAACGTCTCCGTGTACATGGACAGCTGCGGCACGTACGTGAGGACGAAACCGACTCCGAACGACATGACAGCCACACCGAACGCAAGGAATTTCGTGATGGGGGTGTAGACGATGCGCTGGTTGTCCCACAAAAAGTGAGCGAGTGTCGCGATGAATCCAAGCGCGAAACACACGCGCGTTCGAGGGACTGCAGCTCGTTGGATGTACTTTCGGTATCCGCGCTCGTACTCGGGCGAGAAGCACAATGTTGACGGACTCATCCCAGTCTGAGCTTGAATTTTGGCAAACTGGTCGTGCCGATACTTCGAGCCGCGGATGTTGAGCATCATCTCTGAAACATGGATCGCGTGAGAAATCATCTGGGTTATGTCGTAGCCGGCGGTCTCAGTACCGTGGATGGTGCCATCGACAGTGTTGGGCGGCGCGTTCGCCTTGAGAATCAGTTCTGCAGCTTCATCCTCTTCGAAAAATGGCGTCTCAATCAACGATCGACGGCGAGGGATTGAAGCATAGATGCGACGGCGCGTTTCCGCCAGCGCCACGTAGGGGTATTCATCCAGGGTTGACGATGCGCCGTCATGCTCCATGGCACACGCAGTGTTTGTTCAATGCGTCGTCGTGTTCACTTGGAAACGCCAAAATATCGAAACGTTTGACTTTATCCGGAGGAGTTGGGATCATGTATCCGGAATGTCCTTGAAACCGATTTGTCAGCCAATACAATGCATATATTTTCAAAGTTTTATCCAATAAGACGCCACGTCGCTCCACCACAAGGCAAAAAGATGGCGGAAGACAGAGTGAGGTCACGCCGCCGACGCTCTGTATCACGATCTCCGAACCGACAACACCGTGGGCGTCGCGATCGAAGCTCCTCCAGAGAGAAGCGCCATCGCCCCGATGATGACCGCCGTCGTCGAGACTCGAAGAAACGCAAACTTAGTCGCACCAGCCGATCTCGATCGCGAGGAAAGCACCGCATTTCCGCGTCCCGTCGAGACCACGACAAGGACGAAAAGTCGTCCCCTTTGAAAAAGGATGCAAGCGCTACGAATGTTGACGTGAAGTCAGATAAACCTGCAATTCCCACAACGTTACCTGACGCTGCACCATCGACCACCCCATTTCCAGACACCAAACCAAAGAAAACGTCGCGTTTCTCCGACAAAAAGGAGTCGAGACCATCCTTCGATAACGACGAGTTGGCAAACGCACCATCAGTCGTGGCATCTGTGGCCCCCAAGCAGGCAACTTTCACCCCCGCAGTGACGACGACGACGACAGGAACCCCGGCGAGTAAGGAAAGCGTGAAAGGCACGATCTCGGACATATTCCGCATTGATAACGTTGTCCCAACAGCAACTAATAAGTCCCTTAGCAAGCCGGGGGCGCTCTCTATCGTCCTGGGAGGACCTGTTCAGCGTCGACAATCCTCTTCTGCAGCGAAAGGGCCAGAGACATCATCCCCACTGCTGTCCTCCAAACCCCCGCCTCCGCCTCTTCAGCAAGCAACAAGTGTCAAGCCTGCGCCGCCACCACGTCCACTTGGGGACACGGCCAAACCTCCTCCACCGCCGTTGACATCGAACATGAAGCCCCCACCCCCTCGTATAATCGCTTCCGTTGCAGCCCCATCGTCTCCCCGTCCATTAAACCAAACGCCAGCTACTACCTCTGTGCCTTCCCCATCGAAAGCTTCTACTGCTGCGACGTCTTCAATGGAATCCCCGCCTGTCCCTAAGGTAGCGATCGACGTCGAATCGATGAAGAACAACATATTGAAAGCCCTGGCAGCAGCCAAGTCGCTAGCAGCCTCGAAAATTGCTGCACCTGTCGCTCCCGACGCTGACATCGAACCTCAAGTCGACGCCATAGAGTCTCGACATGATGATGATACAACAGGTGTGCTCGAGTTGCGCAAGTCTGCGAAACCCAAAGCATCGAGCTCGTCGACGGATGCATTGTCAACGCAGGAGATATCAGACGAACAACATGGTGCTGAGACGTCCGAGGCCGTGTCAGCGTCAATCAGTCCTGCTCACGATGACCAAGGTAGCACAATCCAGAAAGCAGTATCACCGAAGAGATCCCCGGCCGTCGCGCCAAAACCTGTCCCGACAGTCGACCAGCCCGTGGAATTCGACATGTTTGCCCTGGACGACAACGACGAAGACGACGGTCGTGTCTCCGATTCAGACTCGTACCGCGAGAAGTCGTCGCTGCGTCCGGCAGTGCTGGCGCTCGAGCGGCATGGAAACCACGACGACAGCGAAGGGTACTATAAAGCCAACATTGGCGAAGTGTTGAATGGAGAGTATCGCGTCATGGGCACGGTATGCATGCCGCCGTTTTGTGTCTTGCCTTGGTAATGATGACTCTGTCGTAGATGGGGAAAGGCGTGTTTTCAAGCGTGTTGCTGTGCAAACAAATGAAGGATGACACGACTGTGGCCGTGAAGCTCATTCGCAACAATGACACGATGCGCGACGCCGCCCAGTTGGAAGTGCGCCTGTTGACAGAGCTCCAGACTGGTCCCCGCCGCTCCAAGTATGTCGTGCGCCTCTTGAACTCGTTCGAGTTCCGCAGCCATGCCGCGATGGTGTTTGAACCGATGCAAATGAATGTTCGCGAAGCCATGAAAAAATTTGGTGGCCGCGACGGCCTCGCTCTCGGCGGTGTCAAGGTGTTCTGCCGCCAACTCGTGCTTGCGCTTGATCACTTGCAGACGTGCAGCATCGTCCATGCAGGTAGTGTCCGCTCGTGTGGGTTGGTGAATCGTTGACGTAGCGGATGACGTAGATATCAAGCCTGACAACATGCTCCTGGACGACAAGCAGTCGATGGTCAAGCTGTGCGACTTTGGGTCGGCGTTCAAAGTGGGCGTTGGCGAAGTGAACGATCCGACGCCATATCTCGTGAGTCGGTATTACCGTGCGCCCGAGGTAATTCTGGGACTCCCGTACGACTTTGCAGTCGACATGTGGAGCTTGGGCTGTTGTTTGTACGAGATGTTTACGGGCAAAGTCATGTTTCCCGGCCAAACCAACAACGAGATGCTCAAACTCTTTATGGAACTCAAAGGCCGGTTCCCGACCAAGTTGATGCGCCGCCATCGTCAAGTGTACCAAGAAAAATTCCTCATGGAGCCGCATTTTGACGACGGCCTCCGCTTTTGTAGCCGCGAAATCGATCGCGTCACCGGTATGATTACCGTCAACATGGAATGAATCCATGATTGAATCATAGGCGTCCCCGTCGTGCGAACGATCAACACTGTCAACGGAACGAGAGACCTGACGGCGGCATTGCTCGCGGCCAAATCGCACTCAGACGACAAGAAACTCGTCATGGAGCTCAAGGATCTACTTGACAAGATCTTTGTTTTCGATCCTGCCAAGCGCCTCACCGTCGCCGAAGCTCTCCAGCATCCATTTGTGATGCGATCGTGACAAGCGCGATCAAGTGCATGCATCTTGCGCTAGCGCAGTAGATTTGAATTTCGATCATTCCATCGTCAAGTTGTCAAAATGCTGACGTGTTTGAATCGAAAGTGGATGGATGCCCAGAGAGGGCGTGGACGGGACGAGGGAACAAGCGACAGAACTGCGGAATGATGGAGACGAGGTGTACTGGGATGAAGGACATGCAGTCTTGGGGCAACTAATCACGACTGGTTTCGTGTTATGAGCGCGTCGACCTGTGCGACGCGCTGCGATTTTGTGGCATGGGAGGGCAGGGATCGTCAGCTTCGTAGGTGTGCGACGCAAATGTACATGAACAAGAGGACAACGACAATACCGCCGTACACAATCCACTTGTCTGCAGTCTCCCGCCTCTCGATCACACGCAGTAACGAACCTGATAACCCGAGATGGTTGGCAATGTCCAAAACTTTTCGATGGACGCCTTTTAGTCGACTGCGTTGATCGTCTATCGATGGACCGATTTTGAGACACTTCACGGGATGAACTGCCATACGTACTTAAGTTCGACATGGTTGCGGCACCGAGTTCATTCAGTTCGTTGATCATCCGAGACGACCGATGGAGCGAGTCGTGTTCTTGCGTGAGGTAGTGGATATCGTTCCCTTGTTGCTGGTGGCGCTGGCGAGACATAAGCTTTTCTCGCTCTTGGAACTCGATTTGCGATCGGCTGTACTGAATGCAGCGTCGCTCGAGCGTCGTGTTTAATAGCGTGTACTCTTCACGAATTTGGTGCACTTTCTTCGCCCAGATTTCGCGGTTGCTCGGGTTTTCGTTGTATACAAGCGAGTCCAATTGCTCCACGAGAGACTTGAGGCCCGCTGCATTCTCTCGTGCCTGGTTTTCGGTGGTTCCGCTCAACACATCCAAACTTGGCGACGACTCGAGGTAGTTCAGTTGGGTCTTGAGCTCAAACACGAGCTTGCGAGCCTGCGGATACAGCGCCGCGCAAGACATGTCGAGAAGTCTGCTGTGGAAAATGTGGTGGCGGCATCTCATTGGCCAAATTGAATGAGAAAAAGTCAAATATTCGTCGGAAATATGGGGGAATTGTTCTCAATTGTATCAATTGTTATGTTGATAGAAATCTGGCACACTTCAGGGCAGGCACATAACGAATTTCGAATGCAAAGTGCATGGGGACCATGAGTAGAATCACACATTGGGTAGATTATGTCAGGGATGCACGACGGGGAGTGGCAAAGGTCGCAGACTTCACTTGGCGGTACTGCTTCACTTGGCGCTCGCCTTTGCGGATCAAATACTCAATTTTTTGAAAGTCCATGCGGCCTACAGACGCAGCATCTTCTCGAAATTTCTGGCGCACAAACTCGATGTTGTCAGTAGCCCCATTCTTCTCCTTTTCCTTGGCAGCAACGAGACACTTCTTGTACAGGCCCAGAACCTGCATTTGAAGGCCAGAGTGATTCGTCTTGAAACTGTGGACAGCCATGTTGAGTGGCGGCGTTGGCCCGATCGCCAAGTTTTCATCGTCGTGGCCATTGGGATCATGATCGTGGCTATGGTTATGGCTATGATCATGATCATGGCTATGGTCGTGGCTATGATCGTGGTTTACTCCGCTGTGCATTCGGGGTGCCGGTGCCAGTTGCCACGGCCGAGAGAGGAAGGGGCGGCGTCCACGCGCTGCCAGTTGCTGCATCAAAATGCCCGTGTGAACTTCCACATGCAACAGTTCCTATAACTCAATATGCGCTGAAAAATGATACAACATGTCGAAACTCACATTATTCCACTGAAAGATATGCTCCTATAAATGAATATATGGTCATATTGTATATGACGTGTGATTGGAGCAGTATTGTGGACACATCGAGACAACTCGACCATGTCCGACATCACAAAGGAGCCGTGCTTCCGATCCGCACTGCTGTGGGGCATCGCAACAGGGGTTGGCATTGGTCTCCACCGCTTCCGCGTCACAAGGAAGGTGCAGACAGCTTGCGACTTTGCATTGTACTCGTTTGTGGGTGTCGCCGGGGTCTCGTGGTAAGTCATGCCATGATTCCAACGTTCACGACATTCATCTCCTCCTCAGGGTCGTTTGTCGATCTGCTAAAGCTGCCACGCAACAGCAACAACAGCAGATTCTTCAGGCAATGAACATTGCGGAAGAAAAGCGGCCTTCCGCGCAGTACTTTCGATCGGAAGTGGTCTCTGCGCCGTCCGACACCCCGTCATCCTCTTCATAGATCAATCACATCGTTTTTCGGTCCCCCGCCGGACGCAGTCTACCTTTGCAAGCACAAATGAATGCTCTCGTACACACGAGTCGTTGTTTCGGTGTCCCGTCGACATTTACGCTCAAATTAAGAGGAATTCCCCTTCCGTTTCTATCTCTAGAGGTGCGTGATCTTCGTTCTCATCGTTGTTGCCGTCATCGCTGTCCTCGTCGCCCCCTCTTTTCAATTTTGCCATGAGCTTTTTGAGGTTTTGTGCCGCCAACGCCATGACATCCGCATCTGCATGATGGCAAAGGTCCTTCACTCGATCCAATTGTGTGTGCCACGTACCCAACGGTCTCTTCGCGCCTTCGAGCGCCACGTCCACTAGCGCACGATGTCGCTTTTCTTCTGACTTGAACTTGATCTTGAGCTCAGAACGCGTTCGGTTTGGAAACAGCGTCTCCATCAACGTGAAGTCCGTGCCGACGTGGCTCAGGCAGTAGAAAAATTGCTTCGTCTCGACGTACCCCCACCGTTTGCTCGCTCGACGCCCCGACAAGTAGCCTACTCAATACCTCCCATTCACATTTTCGCTACACGTGGTTGCAGCCAAGCACCTGAACGTCCCACGCGTGGGTGTTCCTTCGCACTCGAGTGGGTTTCCGCCTCGTCGTCCTCTTGCATCAGTTCATCTTCGTGGACGGTGAGACTGTTGGTCGCGAGAACAATTTGACCGTTCACGATCTCAACTTGCGGGCGCCCCCTGTGCAGTGCAAAATTCAAAAATCGCCATGGAAAGGACGAGCAGCTTACGAGGCAGCGCCACGCGACGCGGCAGTTCGTCGAGCAGCAACCTACTCGTAGTAATTTCAGAAACGAACGAGATACGGCCGGACAGGTCACCTCGGCGGCGCTCGACTTTGCATGGTCGTCTTCATCGTCTTCGTTCGAGCTAATGTGGCTGTCGTCGGTGGGTTGGCCAAATGGCACCGAGAGAGCCAACTCGCCCATCGTCATGGACGCGATTTGATGCTCCGACTCCGTCGGCGTCAGTTCCTGGCGCCGTGTCGACGATCGGCGCTTGACCACACGTTCGGGCTAGAAACAGAGCGTGCAATGACCAGCAAGCAGTACACAACGGCGTGATCTTTGACTGTACTGGAGGATTTGACGCGTACAAGAGAAACTGGTTCTTGATGGGAAGCTTTACACAAAGTCCGTGTCAAGGTGACAAGATGAACGAAGTTGCTCGGTCGTACGATGGATTCTTCAAGTGGGCGCTTGGCACTGCGGCGTGTTTTTACCGGACCTTTTGCCGCCTATTCGTCTCACGATGACAGGAGCAAAGGCACATCGCTCCTCGTACCTTGGAGCGCGGCGGTAGGCTGAGGAGTCGCTTGGGCGGTGCTTTGCGCGATCGAGTGGCCACTGGAGCCTATTTCAACCCATGTTGAGGGCACGACAAATTTCTGCACTTGCGTCGTGTCCATGTGCGTACGTCATCCGAGTCGTCATCATCTCCTACTCCGCCCGTGTCTGGTTTGCTGGCGGTCTTGGCGGAACTCTTTGCTAGCGAGGCTTGTTCTTCCTCACTAACCGCTGCAGTGCTACCACCACGTGATACCTGATCAACGCGGCTGAGTTGTTGATCGACGTGATGTGTCGAGGACATACCTTGGACGGCGTGGCAGTGCCAGTAGGGGCAGAGGAAATGAGATTGCTGCCTCCAGGTTGGAATACGCGAGAAGGCAGAGGTATGCCCTGGTTCAAAACTTATATGAGTTCAATTGACCGGTTCATATGGCATATACAACCTTGGGCGATGGACGAGAAGAAGATAGCTGCGAGGTGGAAGTTGAAAGTTGTTTCGGTGGAGGCGGCAGCCCAAACGACCCCCCTGGAGCAATGATGCCTCGAGGAGCAGCAGTGATGCGAGGTGCAGGGGAGTTGGAAGGCACTTTTATGCGGATGGGCGCGACGTTTGGATCGTCGCGTTTGGGGCTGGCGGCTGCAGCTCTGGGAGAAGTTGCAGCAGATGAACGTGTGCCACGTCTTTGCAAGCCCAAACGATCGTGAGAAGGGGATGGCGACGCATGGACGCTGACACTGTTAGATATCGCACGTTCTCTTGGCACTGAAATCGTGGTCGACTCGTGTGGTTGACCACTTCCATCCTCAGGTACCTCCGCCGTCTTGACGGCTGGAGGCGATGGGTTTTGTGCTACGATTTGTGTAGCAGAGCCTCCTGAGGCTGTGCTTGACTGAGACGATGATGGCTTGACCTTGGGTGCAATCAGGAGCCCTCGGATGGGTTTCCTCGCAGGCTTGGCCTTCAAGAGCGGTACGCGTTGGGACATCGCAGTTTGCCTAGCGTCTGCCGCGGTACCAACTTGAGTCGCGTTCGGTTTGATTGGACAATTCAACTACGAATCTCTGATTGGCTAAAAAGATTGAATTCACTTGATTCGCTAAAATACCGCGAGCAATTCCCTACCGCATTCTATTCATCCATTCTCCAGGGTCCTCGCAATGGCCGACAATGATCCCGTTGCGCGCGCGCGAGCCATTGCCGCGCGTTTGTCCGCCGTAGTCCCCGACATGAGCACCCATGGAAAGCGAAAATGGGATGTAAGTGTAAACTAAGCGTGCAAACTGGACGTGGAGGCGCTATTTGACTCGGATTAACATACGTCGTCGACTAGGGCGACCATGGACCTGGATCCATGGGCAAGAAGCTCAAGAAGGTGTACATCCCGGTGGAGAAGTACCCCGATATCAACTTTATGGGGCTTCTTATCGGACCCCGTGGGTCTAACCAAAAACGCATGGAAACTCTGTCGGGGTCGAAAATCCTCATTCGAGGGAGGGGGTCGTCCAAGGTATTCTTTCTTGGTCGAGGCGCACCATACAAAGACGGCGATGGTAATAGGAACCGTCAGGCGATGCCGATGAAGACGAAGATTTGCATGTGCTCATCACGGCCGACACGGACGAACAGATTGCGCGCGCCCAGCGGGAAGTTGAAGACATTTTGTTCAACCCGGAGCAAGCCATGAAGCTCAAGCAAGAGCAACTACGCCAGTAAGTCATCATTTCCTTCAACTAGCTTAGATTGACGTGCCTTCCATCAGGGTGGCTGAAAACAACAACCAGCAAGACGGAGGTGGCGGCGGCCATTACGGACCCGGAGGAGGCTCCGGTACCTACGGAGGCCAGTATGGAGGAGGGTACGGTGGTGGATCAGGCAGCGGATACGGTGACGACAACACGACGCTCAACATTCCAGTGCCCAAGTCGTTGGTGGGGTTGATAATCGGAAAAGGCGGCGAGACGATCCGCGAACTCCAAGGCAAGAGCGGATGCCACATTCAGGTTGCGCGTGAGAACGAAGTCAATCCGGACTTGACCGAGCGCACCGTCATGTGTTCGGGGACGCCTGCGCAGGTCGAGATCGCCAAGCAACTGATCACAGACCTCCTCGGTGACCGCCTGCACGGCGGCAGCGGCCACAGCGGCGAAACGATGAAGCTTTCCGTGCCCAACGACAAAGTCGGGTTGATTATTGGACGACAAGGGTCCACGGTGAAGGGTGTGCAGCAGCGGTCCGGTGCATCGATCGTAATCCCTCCGGCCCCGGACACAGAGAACCCCGGACTTCGTACGCTCATGATCACGGGGTCGCACGACGCACGGGAAAAGGCGCGGCAGGAAATTCAGCTACTAGTGAGCGACCAGCACTCGCTCGTGCCTGCCGGAACGAATGTGATATACATGCAGATTCCCAATGACCGGGTACGTCTAGCTTGTTCAGTCTTGGAACGCTCCAGGCTGACGTGGTGTTGCCTCAGGTCGGGATTGTCATCGGGCGTGGCGGATCGACAATAAAAGCGGTGCAGGACCGCAACAACGTCAGAGTCCAGATCCCGAACGTCGTCGACCCTGGGTCGATGCCCGAAGTGCGCACGATTACTATATCGGCCAGCAACATGGAGTCCATCGCGATGGCCAAGGCAGAGATCGACGCGATTCTCTTGGGGGTAGGTGTACACGTCTAAAATACCACCGATGCCGTGTGGCATCTCAAACTGTTGCAGGATGAAGGCAGCGGAGGTGGCCGCAACTCGCGGTACTCGAATCATTCGTCGCAGTACGTTCCATTTCTGCATCATTGCGCTAACGGACATGCAGCTATGGCAGCCAAAGCAGCCACTATGGCGGGGGAGGCTACGACCAGCAGTACCAATCTTATCAACAGCAGTACCAGCAACAGGTATGGTTCAGATACTGTCCCACGAGGGTGTGCTTACTGCGTCGTTGTTGTAGTATGCTCAAGCTTACCCACAATACACGTACGAGCAATACCAAGCCTATTACCAACAAAGCGGGATGACGGCAGAAGCGGCGGCTGCAGCTGCGGCAAGTGCAACTGGGGCAGCGGCACCTGCAGCGGCAACCCAGGCCGCTACCCCTGCCGCAGCAGCAGCGACAACACCTGCAGCAGGTGCGACGACAGCAGCGACGACAGCGGCGGCTTCGACTACCGCTGCCGCCGACTCAAACGACCCCAACGCGTATTGGAACGGGTACTACGAATATGCCGCGTATTACGGTGTGGACGCCGCCAATGCTGCTTGGGGGGTGACGGCAGCGGCAGAGGGCGCCGCGGCCCCTGCCACGTCCATCGAAGCCGACAGTTCCAAAGACAACGAAGCTTCGGCCGAGGTATGGTCGATTGGAATTTGACCTCTCTGTTTTTCATGGCTACGAGTAGGCTCCTGCGCCAAGCTCATAAACGATGTGGTCACCGACGCACGTTGGCTGTCGTGCCAACGGTCTTGTTCAGAATGTCCAGAGGTGGCTCGTCATGGGCACGTAATTAATGCCAGGCACGTCAAAGTGGAGTACACTTCTCGCAACAATGTCGGAACCCATTTGGTTGTACAAGCGCTGACCAACCGCGGCCAGCCATGCATGATAGCTGCGGGAACACTGGTTTTGCACCCCATGTACGCAAGCAATGGTCGGGACTGCACCTTGTGCGAACACCACAAGAGCACTCGGAGCAGAGTGATGAGACAGCCTACGCAAGCCTTGGAAACGTGTGAAGCGCTATATGCCGCCCCTGACGACTATGTCACCAACCTGCTGGGTGACTCAAAAGTCCAAAACACTTGCCTCGATGGTGGAACAGATTCTGTTGTTGAGTGAACACCGATAGTGGCCACAAGAATCATGGAGTTGCTTGCGTAGCTGCCGGAGCAGCCAGGCGGCCTCTGGTTGCGTTGTGTTTCATCGTCACAAGGGACTATCGACTATCTGCCGCACGTGGCACAATGGCGGACAAGTAGGAAACATCCCAATGGAGCTAAGCCACATTGATGGAATGATTGGGAGACTTGTTATTTCTAACATCCTGAAAGGACGTTCCCATGCTTCAACGGGAAGATCGCACTTCCCACCACCGTGAAATTGGGAACAGCAGTGGAATATCCCAGTACAATTAAGTTGTCCAAGTGCGCAAACACCCAACGATCACTGATACGCGCTCGTGGTACGATAGCCCAAGCCACGGCGGTGGTGATTTGCGCACTCAAGCGAGAACTTGCCTGGAACACGATACACCTAAGGCAAAGAGCATCATGTCGACGACGTTGCCGGCGGGAGAGTACTCGCCCCATATTTGAAGGGCAGTCTATGCGAAAGGAAGATATCCCCCCTTGTGTGGCCTTACAGCAGGCCCCGCGCGCACGTGGTTACCGAAGTGGGTTGCTGCTACATGGACACCGCGCCGACACAACCGCTCGTGGCCACCCTCTTGGCCCGCCGGTTGGAGCCACAGAAATATTCTCGAGGAAGTCCAGGAAAGCAGTTTGATTGGTCGAGCCAGTGAGGCGCGAGTTGACTCACGAGGCGTCACGGGGATATATCCACATGAAAACCTGTATAAATGAATAAATTTGGGGCGTGAGAGGAATTTTAATGGCAGGAGTAATCCTCCCATACAAATGGCAAGTTTAATATCGTATTTAAAACCATGTTCTTAAATACTTGTCCATCGTAAGAGATATCCAACGATTCGTTCGGCACATCGTTCACTTTTGGATTTCCTCCAACACCCAAGACTGCGCCATGAGCAAGTTGGATCGCGCTGTCTACGATCGCTACATGTCCCTCGACACGGGCTCGTATATCCAAGCCGAATACATCTGGATCGGTGGCTCGGGTGAAGACCTCCGCTGCAAGACCCGTACCCTCGACAAGGCCCCTAAGTCTGTAGAAGACTTGCCGTACTGGAACTTTGACGGATCCTCCACGAACCAAGCCCCTGGCCAAGACTCGGAGGTGCTCTTGAAGCCCGCTGCGATCTTTAAGGATCCTTTTCGCGGTGGCAACCACATCTTGGTCTTGTGCGACTGCTACAAGCCGGACGGCACGCCCATTCCCTCGAACACTCGCCACGATGCCCTGCGCGTCATGAAGGCGTCGGCTGCTCACGAACCTTGGTTTGGTATTGAGCAAGAATACACCTTGTTCGAAGCCGATAAGGTCACTCCCTACGGCTGGCCGCAGGGCGGTTACCCTGGTCCCCAAGGCCCGTACTATTGCGGTGCTGGTGCCCACTCTGCGTTCGGTCGACTGATTGTCGACGCCCACTACCGTGCGTGCTTGTACGCCGGCATTCGCATCTCTGGCATCAACGCCGAAGTCATGCCTGGCCAATGGGAATACCAAGTTGGCCCTTGCACAGGCATTGCGGCGGGTGACGAAATGTGGATCTCGCGCTATATCTTGCTCCGTGTCTGCGAAGATTTCGGCGTTATTGTTTCCTTTGACCCGAAGCCCATCCCGGGTGACTGGAACGGTGCTGGCTGCCACACCAACGTGAGCACCAAGGCCATGCGTGAAAACGGCGGCATTGCCCACATCATCGAAGCTTTGGAGAAGCTGAAGTTGAAGCACAAGGAACACATCGCCGCGTACGGTGCCGGCAACGAGCGCCGCCTGACTGGCCGCCACGAAACCGCTAGCATTGACAAGTTTTCGTACGGCGTTGCCGACCGAGGTGCGTCGATCCGCATTCCCCGCTCTACGGAAGCCGACGGCAAGGGCTATTTCGAAGACCGCCGCCCGGCCTCCAACATGGACCCGTACACGGTGACGTCGCGCATTCTTAAGACGATCATCTTGGACGAAGCTTAAGGTTTCGGCGCGGTCGAAGTAGTTAGGGCATGTCGTCGACAATCTGGCGTGCTGTGTGTTTGCTAAAGAAGCAACCCTTTTATTTGCGCATGTCGTGGAGTCGCGCCGTATGCTCGAATCGGAAGCGATGGGTCGAACTCGTCGCGTATTTTGCAATCACATGATCGCACTGTGACACAGGTCATGTCGTTCACGTTGGCACGCACTCCAAGAAAACGCTTGCATCGACGGTCGTTGTGAGTACGTAGCATCTAGACGTTAGCTGCACGATGCTAATTGCATGCAGACACAGCACCCAAGAAATATGTAGGTGATATGCACCGAAAGTGGAAAATCCCTTGACACTCCCATCGCGCGGTCGCCGTTGAAGTATGCACTTTTGCCTATGGAGAAGAATGGGATCCAGAGGATCTATGGAGACAAAGGTCGCCAGTTGCCATGGCACGGTCAAGCGCATTGATGTTGTGGCAGATGCGTGTTGTTCTTTGGGTCGGTCGGGATTTGATTTCCAGCGTACGACCATCGGCAGCAGGCGAGTGCCACGATTGAGTACGTGGCAACCTGTGCGGTTGCTTTTGATACGCGTTCGCAAACCGTCTCAAACGACATTGTCGTGTTTTTCGTATTGCAGGTTAATTGACTTCTGGAGTGATAATGCCAAAGGTCGTCAGTTACAGTAGGTAGAACTGAGGTATGGACTGTCCAACCCGGTGTTTGGTGACGTGTCGTTCGAAACGATCGTTTTGAACGCTTTACAAACGCGTGTGATACACTTGGAATCCAAAATACAATGGCGACTGTGATTGGCCGATGGAAATATCCGTTCAATTCGCAACACAGTGCGAAGGTCTGCTGGCTCATTGATCGCCGATGCATCCATCGACCAAGATGAATGTGTCTGTGCGGTCCAGGGCGCGAGCGCAGTCCATGAACACGCACACCACGCCAGCTGCCACGCACAGGTGCGGCCAAGGAACGTTCGATAGGGCGGAGCGGACACCATCACGACACCCACCCGCGGTGGAACGGTCTCCACCACGAATGCCTCGGAAGCACTCGATCTCGCGCGTCCCGGTGGAGTATCGACCCTATGATCGGAGCACGGCGCCAAGTATGTTACGACACGCATACCAAGTCGTCTTATAGCACGATTGTCATGTAGGTCCTGTTCGACAACGTGCACAGAGCGAATCTGTGCCGGACGACTACATCGTGTTGAACGCATCCGCGACACCATGCTCTTTATCAAATGCCTCGTATGAGCATGAGATTGCAGCACTGGAAGATCAAGTCCTTGCTTTGGAAGGCGAACTCATATCGGCAAAGATGGACATTGCCGTCCAAGAGTTTAACCTGCTTGGGCTCCAAAACGACAACCTCCAGCTTCAACTCGCACACTCGAGTGCAGCGGCAGTTGCCAGCGCGGAGCTCAAGGCATTAAAGGAAAAGTACCAAGAAGTGCTTCAGACCGTTCAGGAGCAAGAAAAGCTTATCCAGCAGCAGGCCAAGGACCTCGACGAGTGCAAAGCGTGGATTCTTGGCCACGTCGCATCCACGACTCATTCTAGGCGCATCGACTCTGCTATATCCCATGAGCTCGAGGCGCTGGAAGGCCGCGGATGCGTCACTCAGAGTGTGTGGTCGTCGCGGTTTCAACCAGGGGTCCTGTCTGGGAAGTTGGAGTCCATCAAACAGCAGCAAACGGCAGTCGCCCAAGTTGTGGCGTTGCATGTGCGAGTCGGCCAGAGCGTGCAAGCTCATGCTCTCCGGGTCGCCGACGCAGTAAAGTTGGAGCAGGCACTCTTGGAAGGAGTTGGTGATGGCCCGCATCCGCCAACGCTGGTCTCCGTCCCCGCTTCAATGGCAAACGCCCCCGACCCGGCAACTATAGCTCATCTACCTGCTCCTGCAGGACTGGCCAAGCACGATGGAGACAATCCTGCGACAGAGCATCACAGGACATTCGATCACGTGGCGCTGGAGATCGGGACGCTCGTCGGCCGCTACAGCCCTGTCCAAGCATCATAAGCACCGCTCGTGCAATTGGATTCTAGATATTTCTAAGTTAAGTGACAACGCGGGCTCGAATGTGTCGGCTACGCAAACTCACGCACGCGAGTGGGTTGAACCTGCTCACTGACGGTGATGGTGGCCGCTGCAGGTGCCATCGTGGCCATGTGGTGGTCCTACAGGTGGGAATACGCTCAAGCACAAGCCTTTGCACATGAGACGACATTATTCATTACCACGGTCACCTGCTTCGCCATTTTTGCATGCTGTCTGGCACACTGCACCGCAAATTCAAACGTGGGCATGCCTATGTAACCTCGGTGCTCCATGGACCATGCGACGTCACCATGAACGTGGATACCTTTCCAGTAAATGTACACTTGGAAGGCGGCGAGGACGAGCATGCCCAATAGAGCCAAACCAGGCAAGATCGTGAGTCCGCACAAGAGGAACGCCGTCCTAGAAGAAAGTCGACGGGAAACATCGAGACAAATCGTGGCGTCGTACGAGGTCTGTCGCGGGAGAATCGAGATGGCGTACATCGAGACGGCGTTCTGGACGGCAAGGTACAGGACGTTCCATAGTATGAGCCATCGGAACTGCTTGAGGTTTCGCCGGCCGATGCACGTGTTGAGGTACTGGCAGTGGTGGTCGAAACCATCCACACACTTGTGACAGCATTGGCGTGACGGGTCGGACGAGCCACGTTGATGAGGCACACCTGGCAACGAACGACCTTCTCCCCCTTTCGAATGGGCAAGTCACTCGTAGCGGATGTATCCACAAGGGATACGTACAGAAAGAGGCCAAACGTGATGACGAACATTGCGATCAAGGCATCGCGGCTGGTTCGTACCCTCGAAGAAAACGTCTCGTAGTCTCCATGAGGTGCTGAGGTCTCCAAGCGCAAGAGTGTAGATATCGAGAGAGCCGCACACGCAATGGACAAGAGGTAAACCGCGAACATGCAAACCTGCCGCCCATGGAATGGCCAGTGCAAGCCGTGTCGGCGGCGGATTCTCCGTGTCTCCATCTCACTTGTAGTTAGTTGTTTGTCAAGATGCATGTATTCATTTTCAAAGGTTTTGGTGGCGTGGTGGCGTTGAAACAAACAGTGCAAGCTTCGAGCCACGTCCTTGTTTAAAATGCCGCCATGTCTCTTGTCCAGCATTCGTTCCGCTCAACTACCGACATGTTCCCTTGGCGATTTCATGCATCATAAACGCAACTAGAGCATGGAGGGTTGGCGGACCCATGCTTGCTGTGAGAACCTCGCCATCTGTTATTCAAACATACAGGTTTTCACATTGAACTTCGAAATACGAAAACCAGGTAACAATTCATCAGGACAAACACGGGATGCACCCCGCCGTCAGTTCGACTCAACATGCTTTGCATGGGGACATCCACACGCAGCTAGCTCTACCAATGGACCTCAACATTATTACCGAACGTTGGGGCTGGCGCTCAGCTAGACGACTCGCTTTAAGCTCGGGCGCGTGCCCTTACGTCATTGTACGACAAGTACGTTCCATATGTTCGAAACAAGTTACATAATGAGTTCAATATTACAAATACATTCAAGGTGTACGTGTACAGAATTCACGAGCCAATCACGGTCCGCCAGTGCCGATTGATCGTCGATCGGAACAACGCATTTGCTTCGATCCATCAACATGGGCATCGAGGTCGAGCGGCACCCTGGCGAGTACACGTGCTGCATATCGGCGACCGACGGCCAGCCATACACCGAGAGCGCAGGCGTGCGATTTACCAAGCCGTTCTTTGCGAAGTGGCATCAAGTCAAAGCCATTGAATACGACGTGTTGCGCCAATTCGTCACGACTACACCAGGGGGGGGATGGTCGAGTGTTCACGTCGGGCATGTCCTCGTGGCTGTGAACGGCGAATGGGTCGGACATATGACGTCCAGTGAATTGAGGCAGCTCCTCAAACAGGTATGGACTTCGTTCGATATGCCAGCGTTCTCACTTGATGCTGGTCAGTTGTCCCCACCAACCGAGTTCACTTTTCGCGACGACTGCCGAGCTCAACTCGAGGTATCTCTCCTGCGCAATACGTCGTACACGCTCCCTACATCGTTTCAGTCGCTCGAGAGCATTGAACGGCAGCTCGAATTGGTTCAATCCTACATCTTCTCGAACCAGTTGAACCAAGCAATTGCGATCATCTCGGCGCTGCCTCCTGGCTGCCACTTCCATGTTCCTCTCTTCAGAGCCGAAATCCAGTGCCTTCGCGCATTGTTGACGGGCGACAACCTTTCCATTGACGTATGAAGCCCATGCCATGCTTCGGATCTCATGTATTGCTCTCTCTAGAAAGCTGTGGCCGATGCGACCGCCGCTGTGTCCATTCTCGGGAAGTTCACCGACTTGCCTCAGCTGTCCCGAACCGACAAGCTGCTGGTAGATATTGCGCTTGCAGAAGCGCTGGCGTTTTCAAGCATGGCGCAACTGCTGGCGGGTCGTTCTCATGCTGGAGTCGCTGCAACACTTCGACGATGCCATCAGCTGTACACTCAGATTTACTCTGCATGCATGGCAGAACCGTCGTCGCTATGGGACGTTCCCGCAATGGCCTTGCAAGATGTGCTTGGACGAGCCCAATTCGGCGTCGGGGCGTTTGCGCTGTTCGCAAGCGGTGTCGTACCGTCCGAGTACCACTGGATCTTGCAGTTGTGGCAGCGGAGCAGCCTCCAGGAGGGCGTTCGCATGGTCCACATGAGCTGGGCAGCTGGCCATTCGCGGTCGCATTGGGCCGGCTTGCTACTCATGAATTCGTCGCCCATGCTGCTCCAGCACTGGGTCGCCGCGCGCAAGGCCAAGGGTGGGAACGGACCGGTAACCCCTCTGCCAAGCAATCCCTCGAGCACTGCACCACGGGCAACTAGCGTGTGCACAGCGCGCGAATACCATGACAGCGCAATGTCCACCGCGTCAGACGGCTCGGACTCGGACGACAGCCCACTTTGTCGGCCCGAGCGTGCCCAGGCTGATGCAGACGACGTGTTGATGGAGGCTTTGGCCTTGCTCCACGTTGCTACGACCTGTTTACAAACGCATCCTCAATGGATCATGTTCATGTGGAGTCGTAGCGTGCAGCTGCAACATGCAAATCCTTTCGAAGCGTTGGACCTCGCACAGGAAGCCGCTGCGTCCTACGACAGCGGCACTCCGTACTTGCTTCAAGTGTACATTGGCCGCCTGCAGTTCAAGCTCCATCGAATGGACCAAGCCGCCGATACCTTTCAGCGCGTGATGGCCGCATACGTCAAGTCCCGCGCCGTTCTGACTGTGGACGCCCAGCAAACGACATGCACCTACCTTGCTGCCGCCTTGTGCTGCGAGAGTGATGCGAACGTTCGTTTTGTGCGGTCGCTTCTCGCTCAAACCTTGTACGGATGGCACCGACTGTGCATACAGTCGATGCTAACGAGATGAGAGCTCTGTGTAGGCGGCTGCAATCCGAATCCCCGACATCCGTCCCGAATGGCTCAGTCGACATCTGCTTGTTGGTACATCGAGCACGCTACTACCACGCGATCGCGTCCGACATCCACGTGAAGTTGTTGCCGTACGACCTACTTTACGTGTGTTCCGACAGTTCGCACGTGCTCCGCAAAACCAGAGCCCACGACGACTCGGCGTTGGCTCATTTGGATTCCCTCATGGTCAAACAATTCCCCGCGCAAGACGCAGCGCTTCCTCCGTAGCTGCTGTCGGGTACGTCCATCGAACCGCTTGCTGCGATGGATGCCCACGTCACGCACTTTGCTCTCGACTGGATGACACTTCGCGGCCTTGTTCTGCTCAAGACAGACGAACAACTGGCAAAGTGCCATTTCACTCGAGTCTTGGCGGTGGCGGCGGCCGTCGGTGACTCGACTGCTACCGCTAGGTCCTTTAGCGTACCTGTCGCATCGTTTCACCTGGCAAGGGAACTCGTGCCGGACGACCCGACGGCCGCCGTGGACCTCCTCGATCAAGCATGGGCATGGTACAAACGTTCGAAAACGTCGTCCCGCTCGAAAGATGCGGTGGGATATGCCACGCGGATCAAAGTGCTGCGGGCGCTCTTGAAGCCCGATTCGTCCCACGTCTCGTCCGTCGATGCCCCGTCTATCGTGACGACAGCTCCTTGACCCACAGCATCCCTTTTCCTCCAGCCGACTCTCGGTCGTCCATTCGATGACTGTCGACGTGGTGGCGACGGATTCGACTCGATTTAGAAATACCCCTATTCAACAGACGGAGCCCCCCCCTCTCTCGCGGACTCGATAGTCGACGCGTGTCAAGTTGAGCGACTCACATAAACTCGCGACCGACGCGTCGAGAGCTTCCTCCAGCACGAGCGTCACATTCGAGCCAAAGCTCGAGATGTTGAGGACTTGCGTGTCGACCGCATTCAGCGCCGACATGGCGGCGACGATGCCGGTCTCCTCGAAATCGTACGTTTTCCCGCACAGCTTGATGACGCGCCACCGGTCGTGGGACACGATCACAGCGGTCTCGGAGAAATCGGCCAAGCATTCCTGACGGCAAGTCAGCATGAACACGGGTGAAAGCAACCGTACGTTGTCGAGAATCAAGCTGATCTCTTCTGCAGTTTCACAGTAGCACCAGAACGACGTGCTACAATGTGATGGCGGTGTTGCTGCCGTTTGCGCCGACGACGACCGCAGGACCAGCTGCGTCAACCCGAATGCGCTCTCTCGAAGCGCCTCTTTCTTCAACCGCACCAGGACCATCCGTTCTGGATATACTAAACAGAATGCGCTGAGTACATTGCTCCTGCAACACAGCCAACAATGGATTGTTGTTTATGGACTTGTGCAAGCGAAGGCGACCGAAGAAAGTAGATCGTACCGGCGAGATATTGCGCGGAATCGACGACAGCCTTCAAGTCGAAGAGGATGTCGGGATCGACGCTCAGTCGCAATTCACATTCGGATTCCATGTCCTGTTCAAATCGTCAGCTCATGTGGATGGGCAAAGTCGCGAGAAGTATGCACGCACTGCTTTTAACCCGGTGACGCCACGCGAAAGTTTCCGCCGAAGGCATGCCACGGCCTGGTCCAATTTGCATGCCTGGGCACACGACGTGGTGGTCACGTGTGGTTGAGGAATTCTGCTCGGCGTACTGCACCTGCACGTAGATGATGTCGGTGTCGTATGTGCTACAAAGGGTGTCGATGAAAGTCGTGGGATCGTCATGCGCACCTCATGTTGAGAATACTAATGTTGTCCTCGGCCAAGAGCTTGGACAAGAAGCTCACTACGCCTGGGAATTCTGCAACCATAGGACCCAAGTGGATCTACCACGAAGGCGATGAGCGAAAATGCCGCTCGCAATGCGTCGTGGGCAGACCTGGATTGCGCGCCAATGCTGCGGGGCCATGCGAATCTTGTCATGCAAGTTCTATCTACATTCTCATCTTTGGAACATTTTCGTCAGGAAACGTACGGCCGCCTCAAACATGGCAATGCCATTCGGGTCGACGAACAATGTGATGCCGTCGTTGTCGACAACCATCGAGAACAGGTCGGTTTGCTTCAGACGGCAAATGTGGTCCACTGTCGCAGCATCGTCTTCGCGGCAGTTCAGACTGCATTCTCCATACAACAACAAACTACCCAAAATCGTGAGTCGAAGAAGCAGTGATTGCGCGCGCAACTGCAACTGCATACTTGAGAAGCGCCCACGAGCACGCTCGAACATGAGCCGGCGGGATCTGAATCACCGACAGCTCACCTACACCCTCATGAGAACACGCCAGAGGGAGGCACAACGTAAGCTCGTACCTGGAAGTAGAGTCGCGTGGAAGTTGGACGTCGACACGAGTTCCGTTGCAGCATCCATCGCAATCGCAAGATGGTGTCGTTTTGGCCCTGGAGAATCTTCTGATATGGATTTTGAAAGGTCTTACGGAAAGTGTATATGTATTTATAGAGGTTTTGCACTTTTTGAAACGGATCCGCGCGCGCGGGGATGCTCAACGAGGGAGGCCGGCGGCGTGGGAAAGGCCGAAGCGGCACGGACACGCTTCCCGGGCGATTCCGATCCATGTTGAGCCTGTCAAGTATCGAGACGGTATGACAATGGACCATTCTTCTTGGAGTGGTGACCTTCCCGGCACGACGGTTTCCACAACAAGCAGTGACCTGTAGTCGTGGATAGGAGTCGAATCCGTTGGGCAGTCTCCTAAAGGTACATTCGGTGCCATGAAGACGTCTCCTTGATATAAGTTCCCATGTTCGTTGTAGCCATGCCTGTACTTTTACAAGTTCTTGCAGCCACTGGGAGACCGGAAGCTCGTACTCAACCTGCCAAACACAGCATTGTGCGAGATGGCGGAAGGGGGAAAGGAAGACTTACTTTGGCTCACTACTGACGAGTCAGGACATGTTGTTCATGTTGATCGACCCATCACTTGGAAACGAAAATTTGTTGCGGATGTATCGGTCGCCAACGACGACGACGTACGGACGAACGACGACACGGTGGTAGCAGTGCGGAAGGTGCCGTTCGTGAAGGCGCACGTAGCAGTCCAGAACCAAACAGTTGCAGTTGCCGAGCGCGACCTTGAGCGAATACTGAATGGGGACCCGAAACGCATCTCATACGGCGTACAAAAGTACATTCAGTGTCGTGGCGCTCATGCCGCCCTCTACAGAGTACAATGGATTCGTGGAAGCACCAACAACACTGCAGTCAACCTCGTGAACAAGTTCGTTCTACTCGCTTCTTCATGCCTCTCTTAACCTTGATTTCGTAATGTCTTAGCCTTAACATGTCCGACCGATTCGAAGCTCTGCGTAAGAACCATGCTGCTCGAGATGGAATTATTCATCCTTCCTTCGAAGTAGGTGCTGTTGGTGCGGCACCACTCGAAAGAGATCCATACGACGTCGCCATTCGAGACGCATCAGTCCTCGCACGATTCACATGTGTGTCGAATGCACCGACGTCCGTGTTTGCTGGTGACGACGATAATGCAACTACCTGGCCACCCGACGTGCATACTGCCAAGCTCCGAGGTATCAATCCATCGTCATGTGCGGATGTAGTTGATGGATTTTGTTTTCGGCACGCTACATTAGGGCAACCCATCACTCCAGCTTTGGACGCCATCCAGCGAATCGTGGCCCACGCGCAACTCCACATTCCCGTCGTCCAATTCAACGAGATGGAAGGGGATTTTGTCAAAGATACCCATGGCACATGGTGGTGCATCCAGGTCAAATCGTTTCGGTACGAACTACGTGTTCCCGGGGTGGTCGCACTGCTCCGGGAAACCGACTTGCTCGACTCGTTGGTCCATGTCCCCAAACTACTTCGGCGAAGACCACGATCGAACGACGTCGATGATCCCAAAACAAACGATGCGAACGAACCCACTCCACCTCAAGATTACAACACACATCCTTCGACCACAGCATGCTTTCTGTGCCATAATTCGTTCCAGCTGGGCCCGTCTGACGCAGAAGCGCTTGGTTTGGTGCTCGATGACGCCGATCAACATGTGTCGATCGGTTCTGCCGCCATGTCCGGCTATGTTATGACTTTCAATATGGTCAGCGACACGCTCACAAGTCTCCGCCACCGAGGTGTGCACTTGTCATCGTGGGAAGCAAGCCTCTTACGTGCTACCACCCTCACTGCATCTGGGTCTCCCTCAGGGTCCTCTGAGTGTCGCGTGTGTTTGATGTGCTATCAGATATACAAGCACCAAATGTCTCTGTGTGCTACGTCCGCAGCTATTCACAGATACTTCGTCCCAACTGTTGGGAATATGTCCACTCAGATGAAGTACCCTTCGGACGAATGCCCAAGGCGTAGTCCCAGCGACTCGATCATTCGAGAGATCGACGCGTTCCGGCGGGAGAGAGACCCACAGGACTTTTCAATGCCAGTGGACTGGACGGATGGCAATTCCAAGCTGACCGTGGTTGCGGGCCGCGACGTCGATCCCAACTGCCAGCAATTTTGTTTCTTTTTGCTCTTTCACGAGCTTCAAGACGTCCTTGGACGAGAAGATCCAACCCAGTACTACATGGAATACCAATTGGGCCAAACGTTTTGCACGTTGTCGTTTGATGGGCCCAAAATGCACACGGCGCATCGATGGCAGCTCTGCGAGGTATAGAATTTGCATCAAAACATGAACCATGAAAGGAGTGTTGGCATAGGCACGGATGCATTACGCATTCGCCACCACGGACGCCCTGCGAACCATGTGTCAAGAACACAAGATCGACATCAAGATGAAATACAGACACACGAATGCTTTTGAAGGTCACGCGCACCTGTCGCTGAAGCCGTTATTGGGTCATCTGTCGTCCAATATTGATGGCGCCGACGACGACATGTTACTGCAAGGTCCAACGCACTGCGGTGTGTTAGTGCATGTGAATACACACCACTTAGGACTGCTCAAACTCAAAGTGACGCTTGGACTCATCGGATCCCACCAGCATGAATTCGCCGACTTGCGTGGAGCCATTTCGGGGGTCGCTTTTGTTCAAGAGCATCACGTGTATTGGCCCGAAACGTCGTACTATCAACCGAGCATCGCTCTTCCAATCGAATGGATACCGCTTTTCGCCCCACCAGATTTGTATGGACGTACCACTGAATCAACCTCCGTCACAAGGTACGACGTGTCCCCGCATATGTTCATAAATCGACTGTTGTCTCTGTAGTGGCGCTCGTCGACCATCTATTGCCGTATCTGCCATGACGGAGTCCTCCCTTATGCAGGACATCCAAAATCAAAAACGGGGCATGGAGTTACAAGCGCCATTCTCGACGGTACGACGAGCTCTCCGTGATCCTATCCAAGGTTTTTAATCGCCTCTGCAGCTCCGCCGTCTCGTGGCCCGCTTAGGAGAGACGGTTGACGCAGTTCCGACATTTTTTGTGGCAACGTTGCTGCGAACTGTTAGTTTCTGGAAGTGTCCGAAGGCAGGAAGTACTTTGTCGTCCTGGCGGGTGCCATCGCCCTACGCACTAACATCCTCATGGACGCTCGATCAATTATTCCGTGGTGTCGTCAAGGAATCAAAACCGCTTCGATTGGAAGCGATTGCTCTTCTCGGCGAACTCCTGTTTGTCTTGTTGGACCAACGCAGTATTCCGCCTATGCTACCCTTGTCGGACAACCTCGAGCAGCTTTTGACGCCATTTTGGCTTCAACAATCCCCTACCATCGTGCTAGCGTGGCTGGCGCCTCAAGAAGCGCCGTCTTCATGTCCATCCAAGCATCGCATCATGTGGAACCGAGCCGTTCGCCGTTGTCAACTTGCTGGATTCACAAGGCATCCGGACAAGTCATTTCTCGCGACACACGAATGGCCATCGACGCTGCAACTTCACGTGAATGCCAATGACATCATGAAACACAGGAAGCGACTACGCACACGTATGCGCCTCTTACTGCTTGCCCACTTGTTTGAAAAGATCGAAGCGTACGATTCGGGTTACCTGGACATGGGCGAGTTTCGCTGTTTGCCGCAGGTACAATCTAACCATGGTTGCATTGCTCTGTTGGGCCATGTATGACAGCTTTGCTGGATTAGCAACTCAAAGCAGAGGCGAAATCTGCTGAAGCCGCCAACATGCCGATTTTCTCAAGCGGAGGGTGTACCAACCAGCTGGCAGCGTGGAATCACGCACTTCACACGCAATGGACAAATGCCGTCAACAAGACTACACACTGCTTGGTGAAAAGCAGGCAGTTCCAGGAAGCGTTTGCTCAGTTCGACCAGTACGGCAGCGGAGGAATTGGGTTTCGAGGTTCATGGATAGTCTTGCTGTGGTGTGGTCACGATTGAAATGGTAGAGTTCTGGGAGCTTGCCGAAGCAGAACATGTTGCGACCGTGACAGCAGTCCCATCGACCAGTCCGGGCTTGTGCCTGCGCCATGGCCTCGCGGCCTCGTTAGTAGACATCGACGCAGTCTGCACAGAATGCGACGCTGAGGTATCACCAATTATTCTGCAATACAGCAACACAAAAAACCTTGTTTACGGCGGTCTAACTTCAGAATATGGATGGCACGGATAGTATGTGGATGCAGTGGACCAGGGTGTCGTCGCTGTTCCTGGGCGCTCCGATTCAATCATGTCCTCTGTATCCTTTACGTCACGACCCCACAACGACGGGGACCTTCAAGACGACGGAGATGGGAAAAGCTCGTCGGACGAGGATGGTATCCATCCATCGAGGCGGTACTCGTACTTTCAGTCGTTCGAGGGAACAGCGATGACGAAAGATTTTCAAGAGAAAGTGCAGACCCGCATCAAGCAGCGCTATCGTGGCATCAAGCACATTCCCCAAGACCTTGGGCAAAACTCCAAAACTTTGGCGGCCATGCTGACTCAACTCGAGGTTGCTGAACGCGACACTCGGTCCAAGTACCCCACATTGGCAATGCACACAAGTCACTCGATGCCTCACCTGGCGACCAATCAGCCAAATAATCCTGCACATGATGCCCCACCGTTGACTGACGAAAACGAATTTGTTGACCAAGCAAACAGCGCATCACTCCGACGACCCCCTTTGACTCGCCGTCCAAAGCTTCGTCCTCTCAAGGCGGCTCAAAACATGCAAACTGTGGACCCCGCCAGTCAAAAAGTCGCCATGGAGAGGCTACATGCTGTACCCAAGTCCCGCAAGAGCTCGGACGTTCCAGCTGTGTCTTATGCGGACCTCCTACAGCAAGAGCTCCAGTTGCAGAGCCGCCCCAAGCAGGACCTGTTAGCTCGAATTAGTCGCCAGCAGCGCAAAAAGAAAGAGGTACAATGCTGCGTATTCGTGTTTTCAGTACAATGACAAACTATGCTGCATAGCTGGACGATCACGTGGTTCACGCACTTCAGGCCATCCATGCAACATTAGCCCAAGTCCGGCAGCATCATCATCCATGACGTCTCAGCCGAAAGAGCTGGAACACGAGATCGGGCAGTGTATGTCGTGCTGGAGACAAAGCCGACGTGAGCAGCACTCACACTCGTTTGTATTCACGAATACAACGTTGCTACAACTCGACTTGTCGTTGCTTAGCTGTGAGTTCCATGCGGCGTTCCTTGAGTGCTGACATTTCATTCCGAATTTCATTGCGCCGTTTGTTCAGTTGCTCGAGAACTTTGCCCTCCTAGACAGCAACGGCGACACAACCCATCATCGTCTGCCATGTCGCCAAGTGATATCGTACCGGCTTGCTCGCAAACAACTTGATCACGCTCTCCTGCTCGCTCTTGAGGGTCGACAACTTGGCGTCGACGTCCGCCAACGACGTTTCCACCTTGATTTCATTACTCCATCACTGCCATCCCTTTTTTCATCGAGAGACTGTACCTTGAGCTTGGATTGTAATCGCAGATCTGACTTCTTCTCCACAACCTGGTTGAACATTTCCTTGCGCTCTTCTTCGATCGCAAGACGATGCTGCTTGACGGCGTCCACTTTGGCATGCAATTTGGTCAGCTTGTCTACAATCTCCTCCAGCTCCTTTGCGACCGGATCCTGCGCCATGCCAGCGGCCTTGGCCTGTTCCTGCTGTTCCAGTCGCTGCTTTGCCGCTTGAATCGCCGCCGTCAGCGATTTATTATCCCGCTTGTATCGAATGCGCGCAGTTGCAAGCGCTTTGGCCTTTTCTTCAAGCGCTTGGTTCGCTGCTTGCATTTCCGCATTGATCGCGCGCTGGTCGTCGTTCTACCTCACCATCCAATTCGAATGTTGGGCGAATCCACCACCCAACAGATCTCTCCACATACCGCCACAATATCCTTCTCCGTCTACACGCACGACGGTCCATGAGACGATGAACAAGGACATAGCGTGGTAAACCTCACCGCCTCCTTGCGCAGTTGCTCCACGACGCGCGTCAACTCTGCAGCATTTGCCTGCAACACGTCGTGCTCGCTTTTCACTTTGCGATACTGCTCGACGAGAAGCGCGAGTTTTCGCTGCTGCAACGCGACTTCCTTGGCCTTTTTCTGGTGCTTGAGTCGTAGCGCTTGTTCTTGGGCCGCCGACTTCTCGGACGCTTCCTTGATGCGCTCCTAGTCGATAGCAACGCCGTTCAAAAGTCCGTTGGAGGGTGGCCATGCATACTTCAAGGTTCGCTGTCTTTTCGCGAATGGCTTCGTCCGTCGGAGCGGAGCTCGTTTCGTTGGCATTGACGAGCCACGTCAACGAGTTGAGGTCGCTAATGTTGTTGTAGTCTTTCGTGTAGTCTTTTCCAGCCCGCGCGGCAAAGCGGAAGCCAGATTGCTTCTTCTGCGCCGTACGGGAGAACGGATCGTCGTTGTCTTCGTCCATCAAGCTACAAGACCAAGCATGTCAAGGGCGAGTGCAATCGTGGACGCCGGAAGGTGGAATTTGTACGTGGTGTCGGCGTCGCCACTCCACGAGTCGTTCGCTGCGTCCCCCCCTTCGGCGGAGTTGTCGTCGCGGCGCTTCCAGTAGCGAATGTGCCGTCGACGGCGCACGAAATCGTTGGGATGTTTAGTCGCATGTGAGAGTTCGTCGCGCGCCAGTTTTAAGATGTCGGTCCAGTCAGCACCGTACGTCCACCCGTCCTTGTCGACACTCGCCCAGTTCGACATGTCGACTTCCCATGCACTCGTCCACTCGCACTCTTCGTCCAACGTAATTGTCGGAAACACGTCGTCGCCTACACCGACGACGGCGCGTTCGTCGCCGTATCGCTTCGGATCGATGCTGGGCCGCAGCACTGTTCCATCCGCGCGGTCGTACTCGTACACGTACTCGGCCATTTGACCATCGCGGTTCACCTTTTCAGGCTGTTGTTTTTGGGCAGGTCCAGGGGCAGCAGCGGACACACCTAGTGTGGACCCGAGCTTTGATGCTGCAGAGAAAATTCCCCCCAGACGTGACACCGCAGCAGACGCCGTCGAGCCGGCGGGTGGCCCAATCGTTGATGCAAACCCACTCGTGGCGCTATTCTTGGCGTCGTTGTTCGATCCAGCGTTGAGGTATCTCCCGAACGCGCTCATGACGACGACGTGAAGATGCTGAGATTCGCTTGCTTCGTCCAATTCCCCGTGGGGATATCCGGATAACGACTTGGTTCTCAAACTCCATACAAAACTCTTCCTCCGTGGCGCATATCCGGATACGTGTTGCTTCTACCCCGCAACGGCAACATTTGTTTGCATGTGATTCCACGGATGCGCCGCCGCGCTGTCTTGCTGAGAGATCGATCGGTTAATCCGCTTCGTATACCGGCGTGTTCAATTCCGGCGTGATGCGATATCGAGTGTGCAGTCCAGTCGGAGGCGCGGTCGATAAATGGGGTCGCCCGTGCGAATGATCCACTCTGTTGCAAACGTCCTCGAAGCAATTTTTCCGGCACGTTGCCTCAATAAACGTGCCTAGACGCGAGTACATCCTACACCGTCAACATCCACGTGTGAAGGGGTAAATAGCTCGTAGAGCGGCCTTCCAGTTCGGAGCTCACGCCATTATTCGCCCATGCCGCCAGGTTGTCGCAACACACGAACCAGAGTTACGGTATTCTCATGGTTGACGAATCTCAACTGTGTCTGGATTGGATAAAAATATGGATAATTGAAAGGTTTCAGCCAGTAATATAATGCAATGAGGTTTTGTTGTCTCCAATAGGGAAGGACAGAAGATCACAATGGATGCGCGTTGCATCAGTGTCGGAAACGATCCCCATGGCTTCAAACGAGACGGCTGTTGCCGCGATCTCCAAGGATGTGGCGGCGCTGCGAGCGTCCTTTGGCGCAGACAGGACCCGTCCCTTGAAGTTTCGCAAGCGGCAGCTCCAATTTTTGCGCCAGATGCTGGTAGACCACGAAGCAACACTGTCAAATTCTTTGCAAACTGACATGCGCAAAGACCCCCATGACGTGTACCTGTTTGAAATCGGTCCAATTCTGTATGAAATCCAACTCCACATGGACTACCTTGACGACTGGGCTGCGTCGCGTTCTGTTGCGGTCAACGCACCATGCCTCCCCGGGCAGTCGTGGGTGGTTCCTGAACCTCTCGGTGTTGTGCTTATCTTCGGCACGTGGAACTACCCTCTGAATGTGACACTGCTGCCCCTTGTCGGCGCCATTAGTGCGGGCAATTGCGTGTTCATCCGCCTTCCAGCTGAAGGCAGTACAGATGCCACGAACGCCTTGTTGGCAAGACTCCTCGCTGTCTACATGGACCCTGACGTCGTGCGATTCGCGTCTGGCGGATTGGATGTGTCCAAGGAGACTTTGGCGCAACGGTACGATCTCATTTTTTGCACTGGCAGCGAACGCATTGGGAAGATCATCGCGCGGGCGGCGGCGGAAACGCTCACCCCTGTCGTTCTCGAGCTCGGTGGCAAGTCCCCGACCATTGTTGATGCCACCGTCAACCTTGAGGTACGAAGCACCGTCATTTGCAGCCCAACTCGAATACCATGCCCCCAACACGTCTCTGCATCGAGTAGCTGGCCGCGAAGCGCATTGCTTGGGGTGCTTTCTCCAACGCGGGTCAGACGTGCGTCCGCCCGGACCACGTGTTTGTCGAGTCCTCGGTGGGTGTCTCGTCTTGTGCTTTTTAAGACATTCACCGCATGTACCAGCAAACTCGGTGGTCTCATGCTATCACGTAGATCGGGGATGCCTTCGTCGCAGCGCTCAAGGTCGAAACAGCAGCGCTATACGGCGCGAATGCGAAAGACAGCCGCGAATATGCGAGGCTTGGAAACGCGCTGCACTTTGACAAGATCAAACGGATCGTGGACCAAGACGCTGCGTTTGTCGTGCATGGTGGGTCGACCGATGCCACGGACCGATACATCGCCCCAACGATCGTCAACTTCAAGTCGAACACGGCGGCATTTGACGCGAGTGCCGCGATGGCGGACGAGATCTTTGGTCCTGTCTTGCCGGTAGTGTACTACGACTCGTTGTCGACGGTCGTGGCTCGAATCAAGCGCTCCCCAAAGCCCCTCGCGCTGTACTTGTTCACGACCAACAAGTCTGTCATGGACTCGGTCGTCCAGCGCACGTCGTCTGGCGGTGTGTGCATCAACGACACCATGCTCCAGATCGGAAACTTCAACTTGCCATTTGGAGGCGTCGGCGCGTCGGGCATGGGACGGTACCATGGCAAGTACTCGTTCGACACGTTTTCGCACGAGAAGGCAGTCATGCGAAAGTCCTTTTGGCTCGATTTACCACAGCGCTACCCACCTTTCACGTCGTCCGCGGTCAAGTTCGTCCGGTTAGTGATGACCCCAGTGCCCCGCTCGCTTCTTCGCCTGTCGTGGTGGGTGGCTGTGGTGCTCGTCCTTTTGTGGACCGCGCAACAGCCCAAAGCGCAGAGGGCGCTCGCTGCTTTGATGTCGTAGGTTCGCGATGCCTCGGCCAATGACCCCCCCCCTCCATTTTCTCCTTTCTCTCTTGCCGGTATTGATTGAATCATGGTGTTCCAATTCGTATTGCGATCCGAATTCCATCGGATGCGACTTTATCTCCCAACCCACCCCGCAGCCTTACAAACACGACGCCTGCACCACTGCGCCAATGCGCGATTCGAGTCGACGCATGCCTCGTTCGTTCATTACACGTTGGGAAAGCCCCCCGTGCGAAATCGTTTTGCTCGGATGCTATTCACCAGGAATCCAAACTTGTGTGCTTTGTCCTGTTTGGTCCAGTTCAGCACAAGGCAAGGCGGCGAGGGCATGCCGTAGAAGCTATACGCTTGAGAGAGTTGCTCGCGGAATCGATACCAGTTTGCGACGGGCCGCCGGTCGCGACGTCCTTGGCCATGGAAGCCGCCCGACATTTTCTACTTGAGAGAGGAAAGGGCCAACTTGAAGGCAGCAGCACCACGAATTATCCAAATAGCATGCTGAAGTCTGCAAACCCCGAGTCATCGCACTTTTCCATGGCCGGTTTGGTGTCGGCCTTGTTTTGTAGCTTGCGATGGCGGCGGTACCAAGACCCTTCGACGGAGGTAGGCACGGGGGCAGCGGCGTCCAACCGCGCCTTGAGTTCCTTCGTGATGGCCCACAGGACGTCGTGGGTCTGGGCGAGCCCGATCTGCTCGCGCAAGTCAGTGTGTACTTTGAGTTCCTGGAACAAGATCTTGAACAAGTGCGCGCGAAGGAACTTCTCGGGCGGTGGAAATGTCTTGGCGAGTTGCAAGTACTCGATCGCGACGTCAATCTGTAGCGCCGACGTCAGGACGACGTCACGGTTGCAGCAAGAACGGAATCGCGATGTACCTGCCGGATGGGCACACCGTGTTTGTCGCGGTCGTTCGCAAACAATGCCGGTCGTTCCAGGATCCCTTCCGACGACATGACGCCATTGACGCCAGTCTCGAGCATGCATCGCACGACGTCGTCGTCGGTTTCAATGCCGCCGTTGGCAAACACTGGGATCGGCAGCGCTTTCTTGAGTCGAGCAATCGAGTCCCAATCGCACTCCCGAACGAGCTACACATACATGAACGTAGCATCGTGAGCGGTAACAACGACGAATGGCCTCGTGGCGATGGCTGATGGCGCCTCGAGGCATGACCATGCCGTACATGTTTGTTCATTTCCTTCGTGCGACCATGAACGACAAGCCAGCAACACCCTGCGTCGATGAGCATGTTGCAGAACGCGAGGGTGTCTTCGTATTTCGGCAGCAACCGGATCTTGCAAGTCACGGGAACCGACAGATTCGAGCTGAGCTTGGACACGATCGAACGGACGACGTCGGGCTCGTGCATGAGGAACGCGCCGTACCGACCTTTCTTTGCAATACCTTGCGGACAGCCCAAGTTTAGATCGATGGCGTCACAATGGGACTCGACGTATCGGGCCGCGTGGAGCACAGTGTCTGGGTTGTTGCCGCAAAACTGGACAAACAACGGGCGGTCCGTCGGTTCAACTTGCCACGCGGTCTCTCGGTATGTGGCGTCTTCTTGAAACATACGTGCATGGAACATGGGCGTGTAGCACAGATCCGCGCCATACTTGCGTGTGAGCATGCGGAACGCCAACTCGGACTGGTCAACCATCGGCGCAACAATCCGCTTGGGCTGGTTCAAGTCGTTGTAGAGCTTCCAGCCTCGCTCGATCGCAAGCTCTCTCACTGACGGAGACGATGACGTGTAGGTTGTGGTCGCATTGGTTGCATACGTAGCCATGGATTGAAGCGGAGTGAGCAAGACGCGGCGGAGTCCAGAGAGTGCCTTGGTATGGGACATCAACTTGACAAGTTATTTGCGCGGCGAATGGTGGGGGCATCTTGACCCGGTCGTATCCGGATGCTTGGAGACAGCTGATTGGCTAATAATAATCTCTCGGTTGTGCTTTTCTTGTCTTGATATTTGTATGGTTGAAAAGTATCAAATGGATGGAAATTGGAAATTTGCGCCACGTTTTGCTCCGTGAATTGGTTTTCAAAAACGAAAAACCTCCCGAACTCTATCTTGCATCTTTCTCGGTACCCCCCATCGGAGCGATGTCGCGAAGCGCGCTAACTCGAGTGGAGCTGCAGCAAGCTCTTGCGAACCGTGCTGCCGTCGCGAATGCAATGGTTCCAATGATGTATCCAGCCGCGGCGATGCAGGTTCCTATTGACCCGTATTATGTGGAAGAAGCCCGCAGGGTGAAGGAGAACCAGCTCCCCATGTACGTACGTTGACCCTGTGGGTGGTGGTCGTTCGCTCGTGGTACTTACGTTGCGAGCTGTTGTAGTCACGGCAACCAGTCGACGTACAACTTCAACACACTGCTCTACGATAACGTGATGAACTCGGACTACTTCCGAAAGCTATAGTATGTCTCGAGGATCTCCATTCATGACTGTTCCACGTTTGTAGCGAGCTGACTACGTACCATGAAGTCGTCGATGAAATCTACTACCGCGTAGACCATGCAGGTACCTGTAATTTGCCTGTGTTCATTGCACGATGCGTCTCACGCAATGTGTGGAATGACAGAGCCATGGGCTGCAGGGACGTCTCGCATTCCATCAACATGCTTTTGCTTGTTAATGAAGTTCTGCACGATGCGGCTCACTATTAACCAAATGCAAGGTCTCCTCAAGCACGTGGTATGCTCCTGACGCTTCGCGCACCGAACCGCGGACACGATGGAAGTAGGACTCGCCTTACATTCGATGCGTGGGCTTTTTGTACCTTCGGTACACGTGCGACCCCGAGTTGCTGTGGGAATGGTACGAGCCGTACCTTGGCGACGACGAAGAGTTCAATGCATCTTCCAACGATGCCATTCGCACGTACGTATGCATTTGCAAGTCCATGTATCGTGCTCTCGATGCGCCTGTCACGAGATGATATACCCACGCAAGGTCCATGGTTGGCTTGTGAAGGCCTTCTACCTTCGCTGACGTGGGGAATGGCTGTCACGTAGCACGATGGGGGCGTGGATTCGGTCGCTGCTTGAAGATATCAACTACTTCAACACGATTTTGCCTCGCATCCCCAAGAAAATCCAGGATGGCATCAAAGTCAAGGTGCGTGGTCGGATAACGTCATCGTGTTGTGACGTGATCATGTCGAGTAGCTTTTGTTGTACGACCAAACGAAGAAACGCCACGACGAAAACCTTGCGATTGTCGAGTTCTTGGTCAAAGGGACGAAAATCAAAGCCATGTACAGCGACGAGGACAACGCGCCAGCGGTACGACTGGCCATGGGGATTCGATGTCATCGTGACGTCATTTGTTTGTAGATGTACGATGCCGTGATCGACGACGTGGACGAAGCCACGCACGAGTACTGGGTATGTCGTCGCCATGACTTGGCATCGCCACAACCCAAAAGGATAGGTGACGTTTCCAGAGTACGGCAACACGGAAAAAGTGACGCTGGGCGACATTTTGTTTGAAAAGCCTGCGCCGCCAAAGCGTTCGCGGTCCAAGACCCGATCGATCTCGAGATCGCGCGATCGGCACCACCGCAGCAGCCGCCGACACGACCGGTCGACGTCGCGCAATCGGGATCGCCGGAGCAGCGAGCGCCCGCGCAGGGACCGGCACCACCGAAGCAGTCGCCGATCGCCATCGGACGATAGATCGCGTCAATGCAACCGCCACCGTCGCTCGTCTCGCTCGCGCAGCCGAGATCGAAAGTATGTTGTTGGGTTGGGCATCTCTTGTCCCGCTGACGTGATTTGCAGAGACACAACGTCTTCGTCCGGTGCGTTAGCCGACGACTTGCTCGCGCAAGTGCGAGAACAAGAGCGCCGAAAAGCTGAAGCCGTCGGCAAAGACTACGCGGCTCGACCGGCCAGCTACAAGGGATCGTTGTCGCTCAGACAAGACCGATTCACGACCCGAAAGCGATCGCGAAGCCCGACGAAGCGCGAGGTGGAGTTTGTCGAACTGGAGAAACCCAAAGAAGGTCACATGTCGACATCGCGGTCAGCGCCATTGTCTCGCGAGGCGGAGGAGCGTCGCCGTAAGCTTCTGGAAACGTACGGCGATGCCGCAGCCAAGAGCAAGCCAAAGTCGTTCGACTAACAGATGAAGAATTGTACGATCACACGTTTCGAATGGATTGCTTGTTCACTTTTCAGTGTCATTTGCGGCACGCTATTTACTCCACCGTAACAAACTCGTCGGCAGCCAATTCGCCAGAGGCCTTGATGACAACCTTCTGCGAAGGAGTACCGGACCCGGCGCCGACTTTTTCGACGGCTTTAACCACGTCCATCCCGCTGACAACACGGCCAAACACAACATGACGGCCATCCAACCACGAGGTCTTGACAGTGCAGATGAAGAATTGCGAACCGTTCGTGTTGGGGCCTGCGTTCGCCATGGACAACGTGCCCGCGCCTTCGTGCTTCAGCTTGAAGTTTTCGTCTTCGAACTTTTCGCCATAGATGGATTCGCCGCCAGTGCCCGTGCCGTGGGTGAAGTCACCGCCTTGAATCATAAAGTCCGGGATAATGCGGTGGAACGTGCTGTCCTTGTACCACAAAGCCTTGCCCGTCTTCCCGAGGCCCTTTTCACCAGTGCACAATGCACGAAAGTTTTCGACTGTCTTCGGGACGGTCTTGCCGTACAAACCCATGACGATACGTCCGGCATCGCGGCCACCGATCGTAATATCAAAGAACACTTGGTGCGTAATCTTGGGGCCCGCCGCCGACACGACGGCGAGAACCGCGAGGAGCGTCACACACAGCGCTTTGAATGACATGGTCGACAGTTAAGTGCAAATGAAGATCTTTCCACCACACGTGGCTGTCGGCTACCCGATAAAGTGCGCTCTTGCTTGGCCTCGTATGATTGGCTACAAATGGCATAAACGTACTTATCAAGGAACCTAGTTTATTTAAGTCTGCGATAGTTCAACTTCGATCGCATCGGCGAACTTATCTGGCGTAGACCATGCTTGTGGGGAAATTTCCTCAAGAAGATATGGCCAAGCGGCACTCCACGTCATGCACAGCAGGAAAAAATACAACCCTTGAGTGTTGGTACACTTGACACTGGACGATTACCTTTCCAGCCCCGTGAGTACTCTTGGAATGTTCAATCAAGTGCCCAACAGTATTTTAACCGAGTGAATGGTGAAAAGGTTGTCAAACTGGCAAGGATGTTATGGACGACAAACCCCAACGGAATAAAACGCCATTCCGGTTAATGGGTTTAAATGCCTGGGACACCTCTACGGACGGGGTCATGGACCTTCGAAAAAGTACGCACTTAGCCGTGCTCACATACAAACTTTCGTGCACGGAGGTCGTATTTAATCGAATTAAGCTTGACTGGTGTCCCCCTCACCTGGAAAATTGCCTTCCCACCCCCCACCAAGATGGACCAGGCAACTGGGGTTGAGCCTGACCAGCACGACCAGCATGATCACCACGGCCATGCCCAGGCGGCGTATTACGAGCAAGCACTGCTTCAAGACGACGGACCGCTAAAAGACGACAAGTTCAAGCTCGCTGTCCAAAGCCTCTTTGTGTGCGAATGTGGTAAGCACATCGTGAACGCGAACGAGTACAACATTGCGAGGCACAAGTCCAGCAAGCGACATGCCGAAGCGCTGACAAACAGTGACTCGGAATTCTTTATCTGCGAATGTGGCAAGCGTCTGCTTCGGTCGCAAAAAGAGAACGAAGACAACATGGCGCAACACCGCGCAAGTCGGAAACACATCCAAGCGATGGCAAAGAAGCAGAAACTTGTGCATGTACGCCAGCGTTCTGCCCATGGCAACACTAACTGCGTCGACTCCATCTAGACGGATTTGGGCATTCCAGGAAGACCCGATGACACTGTACGTGCGGATGCCAAGGCTTCCGTAGGCGATTGCTCACAGGAAGGTTGTTTGTAGGTGTGGGCATCAACTTTACAATCCCTTCGTAGCCAGTACGCGGCTCTTCCGTCGTGATGTGTGTTCTTATGGATATGGCGTAGAGTCTTAAGTCTCGAACTCATCAAAGAAGCCGAGGACGAGCTCATGCGCGGGTTGTCGTCGTTGGAGCAGGAGTATCAGGTATGGCCTCTGAAGAGATGAGGTCGTCACTGACTCCTCTTGCAGCGAACGAGCTCGCTCTTAACGATGATGGAGAAGACCCAGCATGTATATTCCATTGCGTCAATGCTTCGCCGAGCCTGACCAGTTTTCGATGATAGAAAGCGCTGCAAAAGGCTGAGAAGTTGCAGAATGACAATATGGCGATCAAGGCGTCTGTGGCGGCAGTGCTGCAGGCGCGGGACCAGGTACTGAATGAATTTCACCCACAATGTCGTTTGTGAAGTCTTGCACAGGAGTTGAAAATCCTCAAGAACATTGCTGATTTGATGTGATGCTTGGTCGTTTTACCAAGAGCGAGAGCCTAACAGGCTGTTGACGAAGATGCACCTCCTCCGCAGTCGTCATTGACCCTTGTGTGCGAGGGAGAACTAAAGCATCATGTCGCCTATTTGGCTCGGTATCGCTGCCCCTCGTACCATAGTGACTCCGCGCTAATCCCACGCTCCCGCCAGACACGAATTCCCCACAACCTAGAACAATGAGGCGACTGGTCAGGTACATCGTGTTTAAAATACATTTTAAATTAAGTTGTTTGGCTTTTCGTCAACATCTACAGATTTTAAATATAGTTCAAGTATATTTTAAAAAGTACTCCAGCGAGTGCAATACATTTCTCAAGTATAGCAACAATATTTCAAAAACAGTCGAGCATATCTTGGACGAAGGGGCACCAGTGCAAAACGCAAGAGGTCTCGTTCAGGGAAGAAGCATGCCTGGCAAGTCGGACGACGAAGAACTGTCTGGAAGCGAGGAAGAGGAAGTGTCAGGGAGTGAGTCTGGTAGCGGTGAAGAAGAAGAAGAAGAAGAGGAAGAAGATGAAGAGGAGAACGTGAAGCCACCAAAGGAGAAGAAGCCGTCATCCAAAGAGAAAAGTGCGGATGATGTGAAGGAACGGGTCCTGCAAAATCAACCATTTGACGCCGCTGTCGATGTAAGCGACAGCGAGAGTGTCACAGACGCTCAGTCGCCTAAGAAGGAGGGCGGGAAGACACTCAAGAATCAGCCGTTCGACGAGGCACTCGAGTTATCTGGGAGCGTGAACGATTTAGATCTTCCGTCCAAAGATGCAGCGCCAAAGAAAGAGATCAAAGAACTCGACAAAGTTGAGGAGAAGAAGGCGATCACTGACAAGGGCGCAGCGCCATCGTCCACAGCTGCCCCCAAGAAGACAACGAAAGAACCAGAGAAAGGCGAGGTGAAAAATAAGCCATTCGACGAAGAAGTCAACTTGAGTGATTCCGAAGCGAGCGTCGACACAGCGGGCGCGCCATCTCCCGAGAAGCCCAAGATGGAGAAACGATTGAGCGTGAATCAAACGCTTACGACGATGCCAAAGGCTGCCGCGGACAAAGCAGCGGTCGCAGTCGAGGACAAGAAGCCTCAGCCGGCCAAAGATGCAAAGCCAAATGCTGCGTCATCTTCAAAATCCCAGTCATCGAAGGAGTCGAAGGCAAGTTCTTCGTCAGCCAAGAAGAAGAAAAAGCACGAGAGTTCGTCAGAAGGGTCCGATGACGAGGACGACGAAGAGGACGACGAAGAGGACGAAGAGGAAGACGAGGAAGACGACGACGAAGAAGAAGAGGCGGCAGCGAATGCAGCATCGACCGGTGGCGCCACCGCTGGGGGCTCAGCCACGGGCGGCAGCGGCATGGGGGTCGTTCCTGGCGCGTACAAAGAGAGCGACTTTGCCCACTTAAAGGTTTCGCAGGACATTCGCGAACTGTTCCAGTACATTGGTCGCTTCAAGAGCCAAGACATTGAGCTCGAGACGCGCCTCAAGTGCTTTGTCCCCGAGTACATTCCGGCGATCGGAGACATGGACACTTTTTTGAAGATTCCGCGCCCAGACAACGAGCCCGACTACTTGGGCTTGAAAGTGCTGGACGAGCCGTCGATTGCACAGAGTGACGCGACCGTGCTGGACCTGCAGCTTCGTGCAACTTCCAAGAAGAAGCACGGCGACATTGTCGTCCGGTCCATCGAGAATGCGGAGAAGAACGTGAAAGAGATCGACCGGTGGATCAAGAGCATCTCGGATTTGCATCGGACAAAGCCGCCGCCCCAAGTGCACTACACCAAGACAATGCCCGACATTGAGACCCTGATGCAGGTGCGATTGGTACATGGCCGACGTATGGAGGTTCTCATGTGGGATGGTCGACGACGTAGGTATGGCCGGAAGAGTTTGAAGAGTTGCTGTCGAAAACGCAGCTCCCCCACGCCGACTTGGACGTGACTGTCGATCAGTACACGCGCGTCATCTGCGCGATTCTTGACATTCCCGTGTACAAGAACGTGTACGAGTCGCTGCACGTTCTCTTCACGCTGTACTTGGAGTTCCGGAGCAACCAGCACTTTATGAACTACGAAGTCGACAACGCTGCAACGTCGTCGGTGGACGCGCTCGCGATAAACGGAGTCGGTAATCGTAGTCCGTTGACCGGAGAAAGCAAATAAAACAACGCCATCGTTCATCCAATTCGCTGTGCAAATGCACCCTCATACGTGTTCATGTCAACCATGCCAAAGGTACCTTCAATACAGTCGCTTTGGCACGGGCTGAATCCCTTTACGCTTTTGGCGGCGGCGCGTCGGGTCAGGGGCAAAAGCCGCGTCCAGCGCCACTTCCAACTTGTCAATTTCGTCGGTCAAAAACTCCACCAACCGATCGACGTCGTGTGTGAACCCAATCACAAATGCCACTTGGCATCCGTCGTCGTTTTCGTCGCTCAAAACTTGCAACGTGTCCTCAACGTCCGATAAGATGACCACGGCGCGATTCCACACGGGATTAGCAAGGCGAAGGTCCATAAAGTTGCGGAGAAGGGTATCACCCATCCAACTAAACGCTGCTTGGCGCTACAAGCCAAGTGAGCTTGTCCGTCTGGACTGGATAGGTACATACTTCGCCTTCAGGCAGTACATCGACGTGGATACGGCGCATGAGTGACAGCAGCACTTGGTGTTTCTCAACTAGAACGGCTCCACATCAGGCGGCTTTCGATCTGGAAGCAGACCACGTTGCCAAGCGTACCATCCGCTTCATACCCGGTCGTGAACTTGAACACAACGTCCCGCTCGCGCACGAGCATTGATCGAAACTTTTTTTCAAACGTTTCGTTGGACCTACGTCGAGAATAATGATGCAAGGCCAAAGATGTCAACACGTACGAGAAGATCGCCTCGGCTTCGACTTGGCGAACGACCTCTTCGTCCTGAGAGAAGATTGAGCAAGTGGATCGAAGAATACAAATGTGTACCCATGGAATAAGTTCGCCGTTTGGGTGTGCTGAGAGTACAGGGATGTCGGCCTGGAAGAACAAGTCGCGCAGCACGGTATTCGTGTCTTGTCTCCAATGCACTGCGGCCACGTTAGTCGTTCGAGGATTCATCAAAGCTTGATGGGAGGTCTCAATCAGCTTGTCCGACAATTTGACGGGATGAAAGATCCTCGTATACATGTTCCCATGGACGTGGACGAACTCGGCGTATGTGGCGGTCTTGATCTTGCGCTGACTGCGCTGGACCTTCTTGGTCGTCGGGATGTAAAACTCCAGGGGAAACTCGCGTGTGCTAAGCATATCGGAGGTGTATTCACCATTGCACCCAGCGGACGCAACATCCAAGTATGCATTCAGCGTCTTCAAGGCATTTTCGTTGTGATCTTTGATCGATTGGTCAACTTCTTTCATGCTGTGTCGATCCACTTGCATCACATCCGGGTGCACGCGAAGGAGAAAGGTTGCCATAGTGATCTTCAAGTTGATGGGCTTCATGTTTATCAGCTTGGTCTTCGTCGCGAAGCATCGTCGCGCCGCCACCGACCTCGCCGCGGTGCGCGCGCCATTCGTGAGCAGCATTGGTATAATGAAGTGATTTGATTGGCTGTGTTTATCCGGTGTTTACCGGATACCAGAGTGATCAATTGTTGTTCCCACCGTTGCACGAACGTTAAGATGGAAGCTGGAAAGGACGCCGCCCCGGCGCCGCCGCGCTCTCCGAAGAAGAGTGAAGTCTACAAGAAACAGGTGGGCAAGAAGGGCTTAGGTGGACGATGAGGGCTGATCCTGATGATGGCTTTTTCCCACGACAGCTCCTTCACCGGACTGCATCCATGGACCCTGTATGGCAAGCAGCGACAATGCAGATGGCCAAGATGAAGAGTGCCCGCGTGGTGTGCGAACATTTCAATGCAAAACCCGTCCATGAGGTTTTGAGTTTACGAGCTGATGTAGTTACGTGTGCGTCGGTATCGTATCGAACAAGGTATGACGTGTTTCGCCCTCGTCAGCGTCGCCGCCACGATCGTCGCAATGCAGGTACGACGAGCGTCCTGGGCGAAACCGGTGAATGTCATGGCGCTCGTCGCCTGTCGTAGTTTCAAGTTGTGTCTTTCACCCACGTCGTGGATGTCTCGGCTCTGCGTTCCGAATCGATCGTGTTCGTCTTTCGAACGGTTGTGTCCGCGTGCACGTTCATCTTGATCGGGCTCATTCTGTACCGAGCGGGTATATACCTCGATGTATGCATTCGTTGTTCATCACTTTCTAGATACGGTGTGCAAACTTCGCATCATAACGTATCGACTGCCGCCGCACACAAAGTTCTACCACGTCTCGGCCGGTCTGCTCCTGTACGTCGAACGATGGCGATACCCCCACGCACTGTCAGTGCATGCGCAGAAAAATCTTGGTGGAAGTCGCGATCGTGTCGTTGCATGTACCGCCGACGTGGAGCCGCGCATATGTCGACACGCGATTCATGTCGGGCTCCCTTTTCGTACGGCACCGACACAAACCGTTGCATCTTCACGCGTCGTTGCCATAGAACACCACGACGCTGACAATGTACTGCCCGGATGCGTCCCATCAGTTGAAGGGTGCATTTTGCTACGACGACTTGCCGTGGCACAGCAGTCAGCTCGGTAATACGGGACACCTTTCATTCCTGTCACCGCCGCCATCATGATGTGCCCTACATCGGGCTACAGACCAACGGACGACGTTTCCACGTAGACGTCGTGGTGTTCCTTCGCCTGTACATGTTGTTTCGATGGCTGCGCCACCGCCTCGGGTTTGAATCCGTCGACATTGAATGGCTCGGTCGTCCCCTAAGTTCCCTCGTTGTGGCCTCCTGACTTGTGGACGCGTAGGGACGGAATGGCACGTGCAGACACAGTCCCTGGCGTTCACGGCCAAGTACATGTTTCACCAGCACCCTGTGCGGTTTGCCGTTGCCGCGTTTGCCACGACGTGGGTATTTGCGAGTGTCGTCGTTGAGTTCTTTGAGCACGCGATCAATGCCGACATCGATTCAAACGTCGAGGCGTTCTGGCTGCTCGTGTTGACCATGGTAAGAACATTTTACGGCCTTCTTCGTCATTTTGACGGACGCTTGGATACGCAGTCGACGGCAGGCCTTGGCAGTACCCCGCCCAAATCGTTTCAAGGCCAGGTGGCCATCGCGCTGGGTGGCATCGTGGGTGGCGCTGTCATCAACGCCCTCATCACGACTGTCTTGATCGAGTCGCTGCGAGTCACGGATGCCGAAGAGTCCGTCCTCGATACCCTCCTCACGCGCAATGTACAGACGGACCACCAAGTTGCCGCCATCCACGTCCTCGAGGTAGATGGCCTCCTTGGCCATGCAACAGTGCAATTTTCACGGGAATCCTCTCATCGATGGTGCTTGTGGTGCAATGGCTAGCGATTTGGGCAATACGTGGTGCTCATATCTCGAAAGAATGCAACTCGTGCAGCCCTCCGTCGGGCCAAGACCCGCCTCTTTTGGTACGCATTCCTGGATATGTGCACATTGAAAGCATGTCATGCGTGTGGTCGATCGTGGAGTCGATGGGACATGCGCTGATGGCCACAGCTTGTCCAACGTCTTGGAATCCAACTGGCTTGGTCGCGTTCGATGTAGGTCGACTGTGTCGTTCCAAGCCAGTCGGCATGCCCTTTGTCACTTGTATAAGTCGACGATGTATGTGCTCGATCGCAAGACTGCTGCGGTCAAGTTTCGCACGACCAAACTGTTGTCAGAGCCCCCCGCGGCGCACGCTGTCGCTACCATGGACGCCCTCGAGCGCAAGATGCATGCCGTGCACAGCACCCTCGTCGTGCACTCAACCCGACAGCCCAAGGGTGCCTAAACTCGTCGCTCTCCTCGTTGCATGTCTGCCTATCCTGCAAAATTACATCTCTCGTCGCATGTCCCAACACGAACCAACACGGCAATGCGCGGCGTTTGTATTAGCTCCAAAGCCCCATCTTGCGTGCTTGTTGACGCAAGTCGTCGGCTCGCTGCTCGGGGGTGTCTTCTGCCGTCGCCTGTGGAGCATGTATCGTCACGCTTTTCTTGGATGTTGATGCCATCGACGTCGTGGATGCCAACGTCGCATGGGACGAAGACGAAGTGAGATCGTGTGAGATGCCGGTCGCAAGGCCGGTCGCACTGGCGCTCATGTTGAGACCGACCCCTTTGGATGGGCGCCTCCTGACTGTCGTCGAGCCTATTCGATGGAGATGAATCTCCGAGTCGGCCGACTTTTTGGGGCGGAAACTGCCCGGCGCGTTGGCGACCAGCAGCGCCACATTCGATCGCTTCTTGAGCAGCCCCCGCGTCGTTCGCTTGTCGTTCAGGTGCAACAACTGCCGCGTCGTTTTGTCGTGGTACGGTCCACTGGCGTTGCTGCCGCTGGTACTCCCTCGGCCGTGGCTGCTTCGGTCGTCTTCGTCGCCGTGCTTGAACTCGGGGGACGACGGAGGTGGCAGAGTCCCATCTTCCCCGCCGCCCGTCATTTCATGCTCCTCCTGGACATCGTCCAGAAGGCCCGACCCGCCCCCGTCCAGGCTGCCGCCACCAAGACTACACAAGTGCCCCATGTCAGAACAACAGCGACTCTGGTTGGTGGTAGCCCACTTTGTCGGGTCGGTCGGTTCGATCTTGGCAAACACGAGCTGCTGGGCCGGAAGTAGGTCGTCGTGATCATGGGAGGGAGGGACTGCAGCCGTGCCGGCGCCAGTTCCTCCGCCAGGGTTGTCCATCGAGGCATGCAAACTGTCGGGGTCGACTGTGATGGTAGGCAGGTGGGGAATCGGTGGTTGTCGGTCGGCCACCTCGGCCACGTATTTACCAGCCATGACCGCCGTGTAATCCACTTCGACGTACGTATACGCTGGTGGCGCAGCAGACGATTCATGATGTCGAGTGGTCACGTGCGGCGGTCGCGTCGTCGTGGGAGGAAGCGGCGATGACGCGCTGGACTTGCCATGCATGCCGAGATGAATCAGAGCCAGCACGGATCCAGTCGGCACGGGCGGCGACTCGTGCGAGAGGTTGGCAAGGGCCAGCGAACACGCATCCCGCGTCTACCACATCGCAAGCACACGGGTCAATCACTGCGTCTCAATCACTGCGTCGCTCGCGTCAATTCGATGCAAGCAACGACAGCATGGTCGATTCGTTGGACGACGGTCATGATGGACATGTATCAAAACTGTACCACGTCGCTGTCGAGGGTCGAGAGCTGGAGCAGCGCCGAGACCGCGTCGTCGTCGACCATCTGCGCCGCGTTGGCCGGTTCACCCGACAGATTCGCCAACGTCAAAGTGCACATGTGCAACGTGTGGTTGTTTGCTGCCGTCGAGCGAGCGACACGGACAATGATCTTGGTGCAGTGGAGGTCGACCATAGCTCGTCGGCACGATGTATCGCCAGAGAGCATGCACAACCTAGACCGAAAAAGTGCATATCGAGTGGCTCTGAAAATCTCAAGAGAGGATATGCACGATGGAAACGAAACGTGTACGTACGCAGCGGTGACGCGCCACTGGATGTCAGGGGAAGGCGACCGGACGAGCAGCGCGTCGATGGAGTCGACATAGTCCTATGCGAGGATGATGACGTCCGGGGCTACTGGTGTCGCAGGACGGGTCGATCTTACCTCGACGACGAGTTTGGGGGCAAGGCCGTCGACGGCCGCGATGTTGTACAGCGCGTCCGCACAGTCCAGGGCGGCCATGTCGTCTAGCATTTCCGATGGGTGCAGGCAAAGCGTGCAGAGTAAACCGAGGACGGGTTGTCGGGAGTCGCGCACTTGGAGATGCGTGTGGAATGCGTCGACGTGGCTCATTTGGCGAAGGAGGAGGCATACGAGGCGGCGGAGGAGCGGGGGAAGGCCAGGCAGCGTGGCGACGCCGACGAGGGCCGGACATAAACCGTTCTGGAGCATCGTGGTGGCATGGTCTGGCCGAAAGGCCAGCGAGGCCAACGTGAGCAACGTAACGTGCAACACAGCAGTGGCGCAGGCTGACGGGGCCACAGGTTCTTGAAGGAGCGCCAGGAGCCGCGGCAAAACCAGAGATACGAGCGACAGGACAACGCGGGGGTCGTGGAGCTGGCTCCGGGGCACGTCGTGCCACCCCAAATGACAAAGCGCCGTGACAACCATCCACGAGACAGGGCTAGCCACGTCATGGCCGGACGTTGGTTCCAGGTAGGCCAGGAGAGTATTGACGCTGTCGTCTTGGATGGCATCCATCCGTGTGTCGTCCGATGCTGCCAAGAGCAGCACAGCCGACACAAGTCGCTCGCTCGACCAGAGTGTGCGCCGAGCAAGGTCCGCGATGGCAGCGACGAGGCCGTCGGCGACTGCTTTGTGCCGGGTATTGGGGTAGACCAGGAGATCGCACACAATGGAGCTGAGTAGGTCCATCGTCGATGGGTCGTGGCCATCGCGAGACATGTAGTTGAAAAGCGTACGCAGCGCTTGAGACTCGGCGCAGAGCGCAAGGCGGGCGTGGGGGTGTCGGACGAGTTTGGCAAAGATGGTGGCGGGGACGGGGGACGTTGGCCCGTCGCCGCCCGTGGTCAGCGCTGGCAGCAGTTTAGCTAAACCCTCGTGGAGCATTGTGTCCTAATACAAGCACGACAGAGGGTTAAAGCCGCCGTGGCGAGCCAAACATGCGGGGGCAGGAACCGCCCCAAACGAATGGCGAGCTGCCCCGGTGGAATGGCACGTACCATGGTGGATGGCATGAGCAGATTGCCCAGTGCCCGGGCACACGTTTCTTTGGTCGCGAGGCTCCCGGACCGGACGGCGGAGATCATCAGGAGCACACCCACCGCCCCCTCCGCGACCAGTTTCGATTCGAACCCGGACGACGTCGACAAGTTGCACAGGGCCTTGGCACAGTCGCTTTGGCTCTCTTCGCTGTACGAGTTGCTCAGAATGGACAGGACGTGGACGATATTGGCGGCGAGGAGGGCATCGTGCACGGATGCTTCGCTCGCGAGGTTCCCAATCGCCGCCGCGCACCGGCGTTGAATGTCCGGGTCGCGCAGCTTGGCGAGCTTTGTAAGCGATGGGAGGATGCCGATCGCGACCAGTTTGTGTCGGCAGTGGGTATGGTAGCTAAGTGACGCCAGCAGATCGCAGCAGCACGCTTTCGTTTCGCCGTCGCGGCTGTTGGCGCACGCGGCTATGATCGCATCGATGCCCGCTTGATCGAGAATCCACGTCGCGCAGAGCTGGTCTTGCGACAACATGCTGAGGCACGCAACGCCAAAGCGCTGGATGGGGACACTCGTCGGCGACGTTTGCAGCATGCAAGTGATCACGTGGACAACGTCGGCTGTCGCAACAAAATGGCGCGTGCTGTCGTCCGCGGCGAGGTAGCACAGCGAGGCGGCGCAGAGAGTGAGAACACCGACAGACAGCGACGAGTGCGGGGGCAAGTTGGACGTGCAGAGGGCTGCGATCGCGGCTACCCCCCCGGCCGTCCCAATCGAGTCGCGCGAGGTTGGATTGTGGCACAAGTTGTAGAACGCCGTCGCGTACAGGAGCTGGCTGTTGAGTGGCGTGCCATGTTGCGTCGCAAGGTCGAGCAGGGAGGCAACGGCGCCGCATCCCACGACCTCCATGGCCGCTTGCTTGACCATGAGAAAATTGCACAGCGCCAGGGTGCACATCCGCCGGACGTCGGGGGAGTCGCAGCCGCTGGATAGCGCTGTCAGCAACGCGACGCCGTCCCGCTCGACGAGCTTCACACGGGTATCGTCGCTGCACGAGCAGTTGTGAATGGCTGTCGCGCAGACCCGTCGGATGTCATCGGATGCAGTTAAGACAAGGGCGGCCCCGGCGCCGTCGGCCCGTCCGATTGCAGCGACCACCGACAACAGACCTTCGACGACGAGGCGGTGCCGGATCGATGGCTCTTTGCTTAAGTGGCACAAGATTGTGCCGATCACGAGCAAGGTCTTGGGGGGCAGCGTCGGGTGCGGCGCGAGCGCGACGAGGATGTTGAGCGCGCCTTTCGTGACGAGTTCGCTGCGGCACGACCGCATGGACGCGATATTACACAGCACGTACACGGCCCAGTGCTTGACGTCCAAGTTGTGCGACTTGAGCAGCGCCGAGATCGCCGGAACGATTCCTTCCTCCATCAGCCGTGAACGCACCCGCTTCATGTTGCTCAAGTTGACAAACGCCATCGCGCACATGTGCAGGGTGCGTTCACGAACGACGGCGTTGCCGATCCCGGTGACGACCGCGCTCATGCCCACCGCGCCGCCAACTCCAGACGACGACGATGCCGACGATGCGAGGGATACCAGGGCCTTGATCACGACGTCGATCTGTGCATACGGCTCGGCGACGCACGTCAGGTTGAATAGTGCTCGCTCCGAGATCGCGGCGACGCCCGGTGCGTCGTTCACGAGCGCCGTGAGCGCGCCGACCGCGCTGTCCGCGACCAGCCGCACTTCTTCCCCCGCCAGGCAGCACAGGTTGCACAGGGTCAACGCACATGCCGTCTGCAGCGTGCGATCGTCGCACCCGCTCAAGACGCCAACCAGAGTCTTCACCGCGCCGAGTTGAATGATTCCTTGGCGCAGGTCGGCCACGTTGGAGAGATTCATAAAGGTCGTGACGCAATGGACGCGCGTCGCGATGTCGTCGTTGCGGCTAAGGATCATCAGCGCTTGGACGACTCCTTCGTTCACCATCACCCGTGCGTTCGCGGGGTTGGAGCTCCAGTTGGCGAGCGTCGACGCGCAGCGCTGCGCTTGGGTCGACTTGTCCGCCCCGCCTCCTCCTGTCGCAGGATTTGTGGACAACGCGCCAGGAAACGACAGGGCACCGTCGGGGTCGGTCGAGTCGGCAGTCGCAGACGCGAGCGCTTCCTTTAACATGGCGCCGTCCAAGGCTACGTGCACGGACGCCGCGCTGGTTGAGCCGTTCCGCATCCCGTGGCTCTTTTTCATGCGGGACATGTACAGCATCCCGTCGACGTACTCGCCACGCGTTGAAAAGTAGTCGCCCATGTACGCCTTGATGGCACGTTCTTCGATGGCCTTGTTGGGTGGAGGAGCACTTGCCGTGGGGTCGACCTCGGTGCGTCGGTACGTAAGTGGCTGGTTCGGGCGTGCGGCGGTCTTGAGCAACGAGTTGAGCGAGAGTTTGTCGTGGCGCGCGGGGATCGGGGACGTTGCCGCCGCGGCAGACGTCGACGACACGGCGCCTCGGAGAGTTGCCCTCTTTTTTGGAGTGTCGACCGCACGCGTCTTGATCGATTCGCCGGAGCTCCGGCATGTTGCATCGGTACTGGGGGGACCGGCACCTGAGGTAGACGTGGCGGACGACGCGGCCGCGTGGTACGTCGACGACGTCAGTCCTGCCGGCGGCTGGCTCAGCCGCTTCGTCATGTGGCTTTCGTAGTCGAGAGCGTATCCGTTCCGTTCAAAGATGGTTTCCTCGATCGACAAGGGCGGAATGCACGGCGTGTCGAAGCACCTGAGTTTGTTGGCAACGGACCCGCCTTTTTTCAACTTGAACGTTGTTGTCGCTTTGGGCTTTATGACGACGTCTGTGTTCAGGCCGTCCGCCGGCACGGGCATCGGTCCCGCGCCACCCTCCGCCACACGCCGCTTCTCATGCTCCCACAGCAAGTCCAGGTTCATCTTGCGGCCGACGCACTCGTGGCGCGGTCGTTTCACGCCGCTGGAATGGATCTGTCCCGGTTTCGTCGTTTCGCTGGACGAAACGACGTCGGGCTCTCGAGGTGGGGTGGCAGCTACAATGCCATTGACCGTCATCGCCTGGAAGCGCCGATGGCCCGCGCCACCCATTCGCTCGAGTGCGGTGCACGTGTGCAGTTCCTTATGGACAACTGGACGCCAAGGCCGACGAGTGTCCTAGTCTAATCTCGCAACGGCGGCCACGATGCCGCCAGCAACACGCTGCTTCCAACGGGACGAGTGTCTCGTACGAGGTTAGCTAGGAAAGCGCACGCGCTACATCGTCATGTGACGAACGAAACCAAGTGCACGGGTGTTGAGATGATGTTACGTCAAGAACGATTGTGCTTGTGCTGTCGGGAGGCGCGCGAGAAGGGCGGCGGCGTCGCCACGGAGCAAGAGAACGTGCGGAATGCGAATCGCACTCCACACGGCAGCATCGTCTTGCGCTCCAAACCCTTCGCCAAACGCGTGGTTGCTGCCGACGCTGCAATGGTGGTCGAATGTTCCACCGGTGCCGCTGTCGTCATCGCAAAGACCGTCGGCGTCCACAATCACCACGGCAAGGGCGCCGGCATTTTGAGCATGGAGCACCTTGTTGAAAAGCGGGAGCTTGCCACGACGGACGAGGGCGATGCGATCCCGCACATCATTCTCGAGCGGCCGGTCGGCCAGCACAGGGCTGGCCGCCACGATTTCTAGCACAACCGCTCGATCAGGACAGCTCCAGCGCCGTCCATCAAGTGGAGTTCCAGCATGAATCGACACGAGAAATGCACCGCCGTACCAGCGACGACAGAGTACGTCTTCGGGCTAAAGTGGCCAGGCCAGACGTGGGCAAACCACGACGACCAGATGAGGTTGTTCTTGGCATCGTAGCGCAGCGCCGCCGTCGCCAGCGACGGAGCGATCCGTTGGTATGGCTGGAAAAGCTGCTGCTTGTCCGAGAGAAGCATGACAGGACCGTCGGCGGCAGCACCAGCGCCGCGCACGAGATCTTCCACATGGAGTCGATGGTACACCCGGTGGAAATGCGGCGCGCCGACTCCGCGCACAACGTCTAGGATAAAACCGAGTAGGACCAACCCACAAACCAGACAATTGCTGGAAGCTGTGCAAACGATTCGTGGCAGTCCCTACCTTGGCGAGCTCGAGTCGCTGGAATTTGCAGCGGACGCGACCACATGCTAAAGGCCCCGATGCCCACGGCGTTGAGCGCGGCCACTTGAAATTGGTACGTCTCGCGCTGGCGGAGATTACACGCGGTCCCACTCACGTTCCGCGCGTCCGTCGTGAGCTCTCGCATCGTCACAACCACCGACTGCACCATGTCAAACTGGGAGGTGTCGTTGAATGGCTGCCAAACGACGGCCGCCGCAGTCGCATCGACGTCGACTTGATTTGTCGACTGCGCGGGATCGTATCGACCAGAGATCACGTAACCAACAATCTCGCTGCCGCCGTCGTCCGCGGGCGGCAGCCACGACAGCGACGCGCAATTACGAACGTCGTTGCTGTCGGCGGGATTTGCCACGGTCGGCTGGCCGCGCACAGCGGTCGGAACACTGATCGGGGCCGTTCGCATGCTCGACGATCGCTCACTGTGCAGGCCGATATCGTCGCCGACAAACAGTCGCAACGTAAACGTGTACGTTGTGTTGGGATCAAGGCCAGTGATCGTGCCTTGGATGGCTTTGCCGTCGAAGTCATCTCCAAAAGCTGTGGTCGGGAGCTCGCTGCGAACCAATTCGGACGAAGTCAAGTTGCGTTTGTGGACTGTAGCTGTCGAGTGGTCGAGCGGGCTCGGTGGCGCGGAGGTGGCGTCGGCCACCACCCACGACACTTCGTAGCCGTACGGGGTGATGTCGCCCTTTCGCGGTTGGTATGCATCTTGCCACGTCAACGTGAGCGAAGTGCGATGAACGTCCTTGGTGGCGTCCAAGAGAAGCGGTGGGCGCGTGACCTACTTGACGCGCATGAGGTCATGATGGAAGGAGGGTTTCGTACTGGAAGCGTGAGGCCCGTGATCAAGCTGTCCCACTTGCGATCGTCCTGCCAGATCTTGTACCGTTCGCGTCGAGACAGCGCTGCGTCGCCTTGGCTTTCCTTGGTGAGTTTCTGGGGCTTGGGCCACTGGCGGAACGATGGCCAGTTTGTGTGGGCGGGCGTGACTCGACGGATCATGGACGAGTCGAAAGTTGTGTCTTGAAAGGCCAAGAGCCAAGCACGCGCAGCCGGGTCGAGAAGCGCTTCTACGCGTAAGTGCTGCTTCATGCGGTTGAAATTTGACGCGTCTGTAAAGCAGAAGCGAACGGCGGTGCCTTGAAACACCGCGGCATACCCGTTTGGGACGAACACAACTCGCCCCTGCCCAAGCTGCAGCGCTGGAGTACTGGCAGTGGATGGCGAAGATGCTTCCTCTGTCATGCCAATGTGGTCGCGAGAAAGGGGTAGCGTATATTCGTTGAGAGATGGTGCGCGCGTGGATACAGACACAGACAGACCCGAGTTATCGACAGCCACCAGCGCCATGTTCAACCCGTAGCGGCAATGGGTCGCTGTTGCCGAGGTGAATTTCAGCAGGGTCGGGAGGGTAATGGCATGGGACGTGTTGATTCGCTGCATGTAGTCATTTGCGACGCACGCGGGCACGTGAAAGGATGCCAGGAGGTCTTGGCACGGCGGCGAATGGATGTTCAAGGTCGATGATTCCAGCATAATGTCGAAGCACGTGTTGAGAAGCGCGGGTGGAAAGGAAAGGATGTCTGATGCTTCCGCTGGATGAGCTTGCAACACGTGCTTTTGAAAAAAGCTTTGAAAGGTTGCGTCGGTCGACTCTGGGGCATCCGTTGCAGTGTGCGGCCAAATGCGAACTGATTTCGTCGACGCTGTCCATGCTGGGTCGTGGGTGTTGTTCCCTTGCTGGAGAATGACCTCCATGTACTGCATCCTGTCGCAGTGCGCGACAAAGGCGGGGTCTAGAGACGAATCGAGATGCGCGTGGCCTCGCGTGTACCCCTGCGCCTTGCACTTGGCCAAGGCTTCCTCCACAGATACGTTTTCGTCGATATCGGTGCCCAGAGATGCATCCACGCGGACGTCAGAGCTCCATGAAGTCGACACGGATGGACCCATATCCGCTCCATTTACTGCGAGGGACGTCCACATGAGGGATACCCACATCCACCTCGCGCATAGCATCCTTGCGACGATCTTTGGAATCTCCTCACGCCTTTTCGATGACGGGTGAATACATCGAGTTTGACAGTATCTCCACAAGATGATAATATATTTATATTTGAATATATTCACTTGTAAGCAAAACAGAAAATATTTGACGATTGACAGCGCCAACCACGCTCGCATGCCGCTGAGGCATTCACGGCCAAGGCGGCCATGATGCTTGCAGGCAAAGCTTGCATGATGCTCAATAGAGGTACTGGGGAAATAGATCGAAGCACACGTGCCCTCACACAGCGGCCTCTCCGAAATGTACACAGCTGGAGGTCGCAACCTTCAAAGCCGATCGCCATGGCCCAGTCAAATCGCGCATCAGACTCGTTTCGAGCATGGGAAAGCGATGAAAGGCTGCAGCGGCATCTTGGAGCTCCAAGCTGTGGTGTTTGGGGACGCGGCATCGATCGATGGATCACTCGATCCGCACTTCTCGATATGTGTGGGGGCAGGTTGGAAGAATGGAATTTGCCATCGAGTTCACCGATGTCCAGCAAGTTTCCTTCGAAAGGCTTTCGATCATGATTCAAGAGAACTACGAAGTGCGCATGTATAGAAGGGTGGCGTCGATCTCACTACTGGTTGAGCTTGATCAAGTCGTTCACTCCATTGACGGTGTCCATCGGGAGCAGCACTAAGCGCATGTCGCTGGCGCGCTGGTTGATGGTGCGAAGGACGTTCAAGTATTGAATGGCCGTGAGGTAGTCCACAGCGCGCACCCCCACTTCCGTGATGGCTATGGCACGAACATGTCAGTATAACTAACCTCGACGTTCGTGTCGGTACCTGCTCGGATGACTTCCATCGACTGCGCTTCCGCCTTCGACGAGAGCATCTTGGCTTCCGCTTCGCCCGTGGCACGCAACAGCATGGATGCGCGCTCCCCTTCCGCACGAAGCACCATGCGCGCCGCGTCACCGCGGGAGTTGACGATCATGCTTTCACGTTGGCCATCCGCCTGACCACAAGGTTCACAATATTGGTGCATGGGGAGAGGGGCGTTACCTCGAGCACTTCCGAGCGGCGCCAGCGCTCTGCTTTGATTTGCTGTTCCATGGCGAGTTTGATGTCGCGGGGCGGAATGATGTCAAAGATTTCGACGCGAGTGATCGTGACGCCCCATCGCTCGACATCGTGTTTCACCTACACGGCGCTGACGACTTGAGCAAGTCACTCTCAGATACACACCTTGCTCAGCAACTCGTAGTTGATTTCATCACGCGATGAGAACGTGTCATCCAACGTCATGGTGGCAATGATGTTGCGCAGCGTCGCTTGGGTGACCAACTCGACCGAATCAGGGATGTTTTGCGCCTTGTACACGGCCAAGCGGGGATCGACGATGCGAAAGTACACGAGCGCGTCAATGTCGATCATGACCGTGTCCTTGGTGATTACGTGCTGGCGGGAGAATTCAATCACGTGCTCGCGCATGTCAACTCTCTCGGTCGTTGCCGAGATGACAGGTGCGTCGCCGTCCGTGATCTTACGGCTGCGGTGGCGCCACGCAATTGGTCGCACCTTTTCGACGATCGGCACGATGATGTGGAGACCCGGCAACAGCGTCTGTTTGTACCGACCGAAGCGCTCGAGGATCATGACCTCTGCGTGGTTGACAATGCGGACACTCGTGACGAAGATGAACAACACTATACCCCATAGAACGATGAGGACCACAGCTACGGCGACAACGACGGAATCGGGGACGTCCGACGTGGCGATCGTGTTTGCCATGCTTGGTGTTGTTGTTTCGCCTTCGAGTCGGCGGATCGAAGAATGGGCGTCGTAGTCGCGCTGAACACGTTCGACCTTCGTGAATACTTCGATTTTTCAAACAAGTTACGGTAAACTTTACCGTATACTGTACGTAAAGTGTACGGTACAGTGCGTTGAATTGAGATCCCAGGCTCCAGGAACCCTGAATCGACACATCTTGACGTCTTGGACTCCGATCCTTGCGACTGTGCAAACCTGCTAGACCAAGGATCCACACGCCCGTCATCCAAAGGTGGGACGTCGTCGCATGCTTAGCACAAAGCATGAGGAGCATGCACGAGAGATGTCTCACTACGATCGGCACGAAAGCAGTCAACGCGTGAATTGTTGCGGACTCACGGCCCCCGATACCTTATACAAGGCATCAGCGCTGGAGTTTGCTTCACGGACGATAACGTATAGCGATTCAGGGTGTCGTCGACGCCTTGAGGCACATGGATGGCATTCTCCTCAACATGAAGCGGCGCCCTCGCCCGCCATCATCGTCGCCGTCGCATCCCCCACCACGGTGCAACGGGTCACCCTCGCAAACTACATGTTGAACATTATCAATATAATATTATAAAGGTTCCTTGGATCACCAACTTCTGCACTTCTTGCGACAACGCACGTTCTTCATCGTCACCGGCGGAGGAAGTCATGTGGTGCTTCAATCCTGGCAACGACGACGAAGCGCTTACGACTGCGGTACCGTCGTCGTCAAGACACACTTCCTTCCGTACGTTCTCTATCCTTTCAACAGTTTTGGCGTCATGCATCATCGACAACCGATCCCAGAGATAGACAATTTGATGCTGCCGACCGCGTCCAAGCACGTGCTGGGAGCATACGACACGCCACCGATATGGGTATCGGACGAATCCATTCCGTCGTGTGCAGCTTGTCATGACGACTTTGATCTATTCAATCGTAAGCACCATTGTCGAGGGTGTGGTGGAGGTGGGTAGGTGCAATTGCGCATCGTACGAACTCATTCAGCTGCTCTCTTTGAATTCAGTGTTCTGCGGGACATGCTCGAACCACGTCGGCAAAGTGCTCAAACTCGGGCTCACGACAGACGTTCGATTGTGTGGTCCCTGCGCGGCCTCCGCCGAGCGTGAAAACGAGTTTTACGGCAAGCACTTGCCGTTGATCGAGGCCGGTGCTGAGTTTGTGAAATACGGTACCTTTCTGCTCATAATTCTCCATCTTGTTCACGCATGAATCGTTGCGAAGGATTCCTCGTCGAACGCACGGTATTCGTGCGATGGGTGGATGGCACGCTGCAGTACCAGTCCATCAATGTGTCCACGACTGTCCTCTCTGGTGAGTTGCGCAGTGTCCGGCGGCCGCCTGACGATTCAATCAAGACAAACAACCGCCCCACCAACGTCATTGACATGCGTACCGTCGTCGACGTTAGGTGACGTCAAGGCCATTCCATTCGACGCCGTCTCAAGCGTTGTTCCTGTGGGATTGAATGGGCTGTACGTGACTACACCATCCCAGCAACATCGGTTGAACGCGCCGACTCCTACACGCCGGGATCAGTGGCTCGCGGCACTGCAATGCGCGCTGAATTTGCGACTAGTACGTCCATTGCGAGGTGCTGCGTATGTCCTAATTTATTGCGTGGATGATGCATGCATGCCTCGATGAGTCGCCTTGACATTGATTGATTTGTAGCACTATGAAAAAGAGCAGGAGGAAGCGGCGGCGGCCCAGGTAGCCCGCGAGCACCAAGAATTGACCCGTGTCATGATCGGGTATGGATGACTGCTACACGTGCGAGTGGTCCTCCAACCAGGTGAATTGTCCTGGTAGACTGGAATCAATTGAAGTTCGAAAGGTGCACATGCAGCAAACGCGGCTCGAGAAGAACCAGAGTCGTCGCGAGGCTTTGCGAGCCAAGTACGGTCTCGAAAACCTGCCATCGTCGTCGGAGGGTCCATAGCGCAACGCAAACGATTCGAATTCAAGTCATAACTTAATAGAACTGCATGCAACTGATCGTGTGGGTGGCGGAGAGCTGGTTGAGATGGTTCATGATTACCATCGTGACCAGGTGCGTACTGCTTCTGAATCCGAGCACAGATCCACGTGCTCCGCTTTGTCGTCGTTGGGCAGGCGAGTGTCCAAGTAAACATCCGCTTCTCTTCCATCACATACATGTCCAGCGGAAGCATCGGACTCATCGGCCCCAGTTCCGCAACGGTGCAGTCGGCTGTGCCAGCTGCTGAGGATTTTTGTGCAGTCATCCGGATAACTCAATGTAACGGATAAGTGTTAAACACGGATTCGTGGCTCAATACACACAAAATCCACTCATATCGCGTGTTTAACCCAAGTGGGATTTACCCACTCCTCTCGCTGCATTCGTTGTGAACGAACAACATGGACTAGGTAGGACTCACAACAACAACACGATATCTCTTGCCTTTGCGATGCCACGGGCACCGAGAGAGGAATGAAACCCAAGCCAGCCGGCACCGCACCACCACGCAAACCACGCGAGGGGCAAGCCCGGCACGTGTCAATGGACCGCGCCTTCACCAGATCGCCGAGCCGAGTGCCAACTGCATCGGGTTATGCAATGACACGCATCTTCCGTTGGGCACGTGCAGTTCTCTGAATCGTCCTAAGTCTTCAACGAAGCGTCTGAGCATTCGTGCAATGCGGCAAACGTGGCGAGGAAGGCTCGGCCGCCGCAGCCACCGTCGCATCGTCTACATGTGGACGACCGGTGGTATCCGGATGCCACCCCCGGCATTGGTATCCGGATGGCCAGGTGGTGGATGTTATTTGGCGAGTTTGCAAGTGTAGTGGCGAGAGGTGAATACGAAGAGACCATGAGCAACTGGCAGCCCGCTTCGGACGCGCTGAACGAGGTCGTGGCGCTGCTCCAGGCGAGCACAGTCCCCGACAATGCAGTCCAGCAGCAGTCGTACCAGCGCTTGAACCAGTACAGCGTCCAGCCCGAGTTCCACCTGTACCTGTTGCACGTGTTCGCACACCACCCCGAGATTGGGGTTCGCCAAGTCGCAGGCCTTTTGCTCAAGAAGAGCATTAAGAACATGTACCACAACTTGACCCCGGAGATGCAGACCCATGTTCGCACGAGCATCTTGTCGTTGCTGACGGACGCGCACCCGAAGATCCGCAGCACGGCCGGCCTGCTTCTCACGACCGTTGTCCAAGTGCTCGTGACGTTCGACCAGTGTCCTGAGATGCTCCCTGGACTTTTGCATTACCTCCAAGACGCGGCGAACGAAAACGGCGTCGAAGGTGCGTTCGGCGCGCTCACCAAGATCTGCGAAGACCACGCGGACAAGCTGAACGACCAGCGCCTCGCGTCGCGCCCGTTGGACACACTCATCCCCATCTTCCTGCAATATTTCAACCATCCCCGCCCCGATTTCCGTCGCGATGCGCTCAACTGCATGAACCAGCTGATTCTCATCATGCCGACCGCGCTTGACCTGAACATCGACTCGTTCTTGCAGGTTCGGCTGACTTTTCGTGGCTGCGACGGCGGGAACCGTCCATCTGACACTCCCTGTCCCTAGGGCATCTCGCACCTGACGCAAGACACGTCGAGCTCCGTGCGCAAGTTGGTGTGCCAGAGCATTGTGATCCTCCTCGAAGTGCGCATGCAAGTGCTCATGCCCCACTTCACCCCGATCGTCCAGTTTATCCTTCATGCGTCAAATGTCCGTAGCTTCCCTTCTCTGCTTGCATGCACTTCCATGACAAGTGGCTCGTTCTAGGATCCCGACGAGACGGTGGCGCTGGAAGCGTGCGAATTCTGGTCGTCGATTTGCGACTTGCCACCGGAGCTGTTTAACGACGTCAAGCCGCTGTTGACGCAGGTGCTTCCCCACCTGATCCCGCTCCTCTTGTCGCGCATGGTGTACTCGCAAGAAGACATTGCTCAATTTGAGCTGGAGGAAGTGGAGCAGAACGAAAACGTCCCCGACCGCCCCGAGGACATCAAGCCCATTTTCCACAAGACGAAACACGCCACTGCCGACGGCCACCATGACGACGATGACGACGATGACGACGATGACGAAGACGACACAGGGGACGACGATGTCGAGCAGTGGAACTTGCGCAAATCGGCGGCGGCTGGCCTCGACACCCTCAGCCACTCGTTTGGCGTGGAAATCCTCCCCATCCTGCTCCCGTTGCTGCAAGAACGCCTGGCCAACACGGGCCACTGGTCTGTCCGCGAGTCTGGAATTCTCGCGCTCGGTGCGATCGCTGAAGGTTGCATGGATGGCGTCGTGCCGCATCTGCCGACGCTCTTTCCGTACTTGTTGACGCTCATGCGCGACCCAGCGCCATACATTCGCAGCATCACGTGCTGGACACTCGGGCGATATGCGAACTGGGCCGTCTCGCTCAACGACCACGAACACGTACGACTTGATATTCGTCCGTCGACGGAATTCATCGGGGCGGACGTAGGTGCTCAAGCCTCTCATGACGGCCATGCTCGAACGAGTGCTGGACGGGAATAAGAAGGTGCAGACGGCCGCGTGCTCTGCCTTTTGTACACTGGAAGAAGAGGCGGCGGACGACTTGATCCCGTATTTGGCGCCCATTTTGCACAACTTGATGTTTGCATTTGGCCGGTACCAAGCGCGCAACTTGCTCATCTTGTACGACGCGATCGGAACACTGGCGGATTCGGTCGGCGAAGCGCTCAACTACCCCGACTTGATTGCGGTGTTCATGCCGCCGCTGATCGCCAAGTGGCATGCCGTGGCCGACGACAACGCGGAGCTGTTCCCGCTCTTGGAGTGCCTGACGTCGATTGCGTCTGCGTTGGGCCTCGGGTTCCAAGAGTATGCGCGGCCGGTGCTGGACCGATGCATTCGCCTCATCGAGAACGGATTGCTGTCGTCGGCGCTCGCGACCCAGCGCCCGCAAGACGTCGAGCCGACCGACCCCGAGTTTATCGTGTGTGCATTGGACTTGGTCTCGGGTATCGCGGAAGGCCTCGGCGCGAACATGGAAGGCTTGATTGCTCCCACGAATGTGCTGAACTTGGTCGTCGAATGCATTCGTTTTCCCATGGCGAACGTCCGCCAAAGCGCGTTGGCCGTCATGGGTGAGCTCGCCAAGAACTGCTTTGCCCTCGTTGGTCCCCACGTCAAGGATATCGTGCCGCACTTGCTCCGCAACATCGAACCGGAGTACCCCTCTGTGTGCAACAATGCGAGCTGGGCGCTCGGGGAGATCTCGGTCAAAGTTGGCGCCGACATTGGGTCGTACGCGCCGGATGCGATCGGTCGCTTTGTGTCGGTGCTAGGGTGCCAAGACCCGCGCCCGACGCGTAGTTTGCAAGAGAACTGTGCGATCACGATCGGCCGGTTGGCGTATGTTGCGCCGCAGGCTCTTGCGCCGCTCTTGCCGGTTTGTCCGTTTTTGTTGTGTGCGTTGCTCGTGACATGATCGATCGTTGCTGTAGCAATTTGCGAGCTACTGGTTCAAGACGCTTCGGGTGCTGCAAGATGGCGAAGATCGTGAAGTTGCGTTTACAGGGCTTGTCCAACTCGTCCAGTTGAACCCGTCGGGTATTGTGCAGGACTTTATGCAGCTCTGCGTTGCGTTTGCATCGCTCGAGGACCGCAAGAAGGACGCGTACCAGATCAGCGAAGGCTTGCACGACATGCTGCAGCAGATCGTGCACGGGTTCAAGCGCAGCTTGGGCGATCAGTGGCCAGCATATTACGACAGCTTCCCCGCGCCATTGCGAGACATCATGTCGGCGCGCTACCACGTTTAATGGGCGATCGAGAGAGACATGCGCGTACCATGGCCTCGCCCACCCCCACGGTCTCATCAGATTCGGATATAGGCAGCAGAGGCGTAGTTAGGTAGGTTATGATAGAGGTAGGTGTAGCAGTAGGAGCAGCAACAGGGGTGGTCGCCTCGATCGTGAAAAGCCGAGCAAGAGAAAGCGCGATAAACGACAGAAGTATATTCCTTTCAGTTCGCTTCATGCGCTTCGGTGCTCTGGTCGGTGCAGCAGCATGCCGCCTGCCCGTCCCCCAGGCAGTTGGACCATCCCACCAGGAATGGCAAGCAATTTGCCATCGAGGAGAGGTGGCAACGTGAATGGGCCGCCGGCGTTCGCGTGGGGCGTCATGTGGGGGATGCGGGACAGCTTTGGATGGGATGCCATGTCAAGTTGGGGTTGAGAGGTCGTCGAGAGGACCCCCAACCCGGGGTGGACCCCCTTGGTGGTCTTGCTCATCTTGGGGCTCTTTTTTGCTCTGGGCGGCTTCTTTCCCCCGGATTGAGTCGCCGCGGGGGGTGCTTTTGGGACCTTTCCCTTGGGGCGCCCGCGCTTGACGACGGTTGCATGAGTCGATTTCCCACCGGAGGAAGAGGCTACCATTCCAACGACCGCCGACGCAACGTACGTGGCTATTTCAACCGAGCACGGGCTGTCGAACGCGTCTTTGAACACTTCGAACAGCACGTGGTTGTCCTGTGCCTTGGCGATGCTGCAAATGAGCGCCATGTCTGGACAGGACACAACAACACGTCAGTGTATCTAGTCGTGGATAGGATGGACGTACTCGCTTCGTGCATGTCGGCGATCGGTGGAGGCGTCACGCCGGTTTCGATGGCGCTCAAGTCTCGCAGGAGAGCGTCGTACCGGTCCATGACATCGTACACGGTCTTTCCCGGAAGGTGCGTCGCAATCTTGGTCCAAGCATGCGGTGTGTGGATCCACTTGGCCAACGCCGCTTCAAACACTACATCTTCATCCGGTGTCCACGACGTGCTGCTGCTACCTTGCCCTTTGGACACAAGCAAGGTTTGAGTCAGGAGCGCGTGAAGGTATCGCTCGCCATGCTCCCGCGTGTCGCTTTCGTTGCGAGTTCGAACGTGGGACGCAATCGCCATCCACGGAGTCGAGCCGTCGGCACTTGATGTACCAAACAACTCCAACCCATCAAGGAACCGCAGGTGCTCGTCCGACGACCACCCACGCGTTGCAGTCTCATCCTGTGGTGGCGGTGGCTGCTGCGCGACGTCGTTGCTTATGGCGGTCGAAGCATCGTGCCGAAGGGGTCTGGGCTTCCACATGTCAAGATTTCTGCTCTGCTGCTGCTGTAAGATCGGCCTCGCTGGCTTTTCATTTTCGTGCATCAACCACGGTTCCGCTCCAGTTTTTTTTAATAACTAGACGTTTGTATGACATTGAATTGTATACTGTCGATCGTGACCTTTGGCAAGATCCACACCTTATCATGGGTCCCCCCATCATTTTCCAACACAAACTGGGTTGTCAAGCCCCCCCCCGTCTCTCGCCTTCGGATGCACATCAACCCACTGGGACAGCGCACGCAAGGAGACGAATAAAGCGTCGCTGCACTCAGCCGTGATCGTTGTGCGCCGACGCAAGAAGACAGACGATTCCTGTTAAATGTCCTGCGAGCGCTTGCACGTCGATCGACTTGCCAGCCCCGGCGCGCTTTGGCATCTGGCAATCACATCATCCAAGATCTCACCACGGTATTTGTCCGCTGGACCACTGGTCCACTGGCGCCCCTTGTCTAGTCAACACAAACTACGATGGGATGGTTCATACCATGCAAACGTCCCTTGCGTTATTAGAGTGAAGTTGCGCGAACGAAATCGTCGTGCTGCTGGAGTGCCGATGATAACGTTAAAAGTAATTTTCATTATATAATGAAAAATGGATTAATGGTTTATTAACAGATATTACTATTTCTAATTATATTTTTAATACTATTTCAGTTGGTTTAGAATTAGGGGTTGCTATTATTCAACAAATGCAGATAAAAAATATAAATTAACTGTAAGTGCACATGATGCTCCTTTTAAAATGGTTTTACCTTTAGGTATACTGGCATAGGCAATATTTTTATAGGATATACAACAAAAGATATGTTTATTGGTTTTTAGGTACACATTTTTGGAATAATGAAAAATTTTTACTGAAAAACCAACCCATAACCACTCTACAATAGTCGAGACAAAGTGGCTCAATCCAATATCTCACCGTTCATGACGACTGACCCATTTTGCACGGGAGGCAATTCCATTGGGAGCAATCCCTGATGCTGCGCTCAGTCGACTGTGGTGCGCAGGCTACTACATTGAGCGCACGCATCATAAGCACTTATCGGGCTCACAGCCACAGTCACGGTGGTGTATCCTCGCCAAGTGTAGAGACTGTGGTGAGTAATTTGGAATGTATTTCTGGATGGGCGGGTGCTTACCCAGCCCGCCACTATACAAACTTGAAGTGGGCGAAGGTGTCGTCGAATTGGTGGCGCGTTACTTATGGTGACGATGCCGCTTCCTGCAGCCACGGCCGACATGAGCACGTCGCCGGCTGCACGTGCCACTTCATTCCTTGAGACGTCGGGATCGATGAAGCTCGTCCAGAACACCGCAGACGATCAGCTTCCCCCTACGCCCAAGGTGGACACCCACACTGTCGTGCCGTTCGTGTCGGCAGTCCTCCCCTGGCTCTACATCGTCCACCATATCAATGCCAAGCAGCTCGATCGCGTTTTGGCCATCCTGGCCAAGTCGGACGGCCGCGATAAGGCGTGCAAGATCATTCAATACATGTGCAAACTGGCGATGGCTGTGAACCAGCAGAAATACAAACCCGCGGTCGGAACACTCGCACGCCAGTTGAGCGGCACCCGGCGTGTCCTCCGCCTCGGGCGATGTCTCAAGTTCTTTCCCAATTTTGTCGACGCAGGTTGCGAACCCGTGGGGTGGAGGCGAACGGTCGCGACGCTCAGCGCGGTCGTCGGGGGCGCTGGCGATGTCGGCGACGACGTGTGCTGGATCAGTGACATGAACCTCCTGTCTGCTTCCGTACGTCCTCGCCATTCTATCTCCGACCCGACTCAACGAACCATATCGTAGGTGGCTACGTCGTTGGAAATTTGGATCGACCGGCTCTGGTTCGCCACGGTGGCGTGCGACGTGCCCCTCAACACGGCCGACCTCTTGGACGCTCGTCGTGCGTTCCTGGAAGCCGTTCAGCGACTCGACCAGACCAAGGAAAGCGCGGTGGCCCTCCACAATTGCCGAGCCAAGTACCTGTCGGTGTGGCTCTCCCAAGTCAAGCTGTTGGCAGACTTTCTTCACTCGACCCGACGAGCGTTCGACTGGCCGACGGCGTCGCCGCTGCAGGACGCTGTGTGCGGACTCGTGTCGGCATCGTGCGCCATGACCAAACTGTGGCAACCTGCCGTGCTGCGGAAGCAAGACATGGCCCGATGATGCCCCCCTACATGTCGTAGTAGTCGACTGCATTTCTCGGTGAAGTCATCCGCCACGATGTGAATCGACTGGATCGCGATGTTCGTTTCTTGTTATTGCAAAGATGTGTGCGACGCACGTACTCGCACCACATGCCGAGCTTTCCCATCCCTCCCACCATCATGCTGCATACGGACGATGCCATGGCGACGGTCCCCGCGCGTGGCAGCCATGCAACTTCGTCCTGCTTTCACCTTTGCCATGGGACTTGGAGCGAGGGGCTGTTGTTTCTGCGCCAACCTAATGCGACCGCTTGTCGATGATGATGCCCACTTTGCATTTGCTATCGCGTTGCCGAGTCAAGCATGGTCTCTACGATCTGGAGCGCGACGAACAAAGGAGCAATGCGACTAGCACAGGCTCGGAGAACCGTCGAGAACATGAACGGATGGGGACTGCCGTTGTAATGCATGGCGCACGTAAGCATCCAGGTGTGCGGCGTCATGGCCGACAGGATGGTCGCATTGGAATAAAAATGGCGCTACTTTTCAGAAAGCACCTTAAACAAGCTCGGGACAACCTCCATGCGCCAGGGTCCGGGGCCAGGAAGGACTTCGCCGTCCATGTTCATCACGCCGTCCGATTCGTTTTGGGATATGACGACTGCTTTGACTTTCACGTACGACATGAGCGAACTTTTCTCCTCCTTTCCAAGCAAGTACAGCACGGCGAGATGGAGCATCTGAAATAGATTCCCCTTGCGGGCCACGAGCAGGTCGAGGCACCCGTCCGATGGATGGCAGTACGCGCCGTCGGGAGCCGAGTTCAGCACCCCCACGGCCACATACGATCCCGTCTCGGCCGTCCACCACTCTTCACGGAAGCGCCGTGCACTGGCGGGACTACGGACTACAAAAACAACCACGTCATGCACCACTGGGACGTCGCACCGGCATCTCTTACCTGCACCGGCCAGTTTGGTCACAGCTCGTAAGCTCGCGTTGCGCACGCTGGCCATGCCATCGTAAATGTTGCCTTCTTCCTACAAGTGCCGCGCACAACTGAGCCACGCAACAACCCTCCCATGCATTCAAGCCGATCCGGTGGACGGTGGCGAATGCCCTTACCACTTCGTACTGATCGTCAGCGCCCAAGTTTTTGATCTCGTCATACGGCCGCAGCGGAGGCTGTGGTTTAAGTGGCACATATTGCAGGCGTCCGGTGTGCCGCTTCGGGAACAGCGCGCGCTTCACTTTGAGGAACGCATACCGCTTCGTTCCCATCCACCGGTACTTTTCCGATTCGGCGGCAATGTCGCCGGGGACCCCCCAACCGAGCCCGCAGCAGCTGTACTGGACAGTGCTGTGGTCATCGGCCGCCATCGCCGTGCACACATCCAGCGGGCGAAGCTTTCGCTAGACAAGGGACACAGTTTGTCCGAGGGGCTTTCATCCATGGCGGCCTTGCCGCCCATACAACACCACCACGCGGGAGACGGAGCGATGCATGGCAGGGCTCGAAAACACATACACGCACAAACGCGGCGATATAGATATACCTTGATAATGCAATAGACCGCCGCCGCCGTGGTGGGGATGCCAACGCCCGTTCCAAATGCGTTCTGCGTGCCTGCAACACATCGAATGAGCGTCAGCAAGAACTGTTCGAGTAGTACACGCATGTCCCCCATCGACTCGATCGAACGTGCTCCAGCGCCATGTCACTGACGCCAGACACACGTTCAACAAGCTGCGTTTGTGATTCACCCGAACCGTCCAGTCGACGACGCATCGACATCACGCACCTGCAGAGATGAGCGAGATGGGCGTCGTTGCGACGACATGTCTCCACTCTGCCTCTGGCCTCGCCAGCAACCCGTTCATGTACTCGCAGATCGTGCCATCCCCAGATACAAACACGATCGCTTCGTAGCCTTCGTCGGTCGAGTATTCGCGGCCCATGTCGACTGCGTGGCCGCCGTACGTCGTGTGGTCGACGTGGTAGTCGAACCCAGCCAGGTCAAAGAACGGCTTGACGTCGTGCTCCCAAATGCGCGGGGCATTGCGACGGCCCGAGTGCGGGTTCACAACAACACGGATGCGCCGTTTCTGTGACGTCGGCGGGGCGCGCGCTTGCCACCGGACAAGCTCCTGGATCGACCGGATCCATGCACTAGCGACACATTCGCTCGACGTGTCGATGACCAACACGTGATGGGTGCGAAGCAGCGCTTTGGACGGCTTCGATCCTGGACGGTGCATGAAACACGAGATGGAAATGCGAGAGGAAAGGAATACCTTTGCCCTTTCGAAAGTAGTGCACGCGGAAGCACGCCGAGGTCGCGCCGCCAGACAATGCTTCGGCCCCCACGATATCGTCGGTGTCGATAAATCCCACTCGTTTGGATCTAGATACGTGGTCATGAAACCAGTCAAGGTGTCAACGAAGACGGAGAACGCTGCCTTACTCCTGGAACCACGCTAAGGTGTCCCGCGACAACGTCAGAGTGTACGACTTGTTCTTGATGCGCGCGGTGGACTTTAGGTCACAGTCTTGTGGCAGTTCACGACGTGAATGCGCCTACAACAACCATGGGAGCTCCTCCAGCACGAAGATGGGCATGCATACGCACTTGGATCATGCGAATGCTGTCGCGAACGTCGTCAGGGTGCGTAAGACCGACACCTTCGTCGATTAGCTTGCGGTTCAATACCATGTCCCGCGCAATTTCTTGCACCGACACGCGGGATACGTCGCGAAGTGATCGTGGGGACGACTGCGGCGTGCCGACGCCAATGCCCATCGTGACATCGTCATATCCAAAGCTTGAGCTTTCTTTTCTTGAAGAGGACGGTGTGCCAAACGAGTGTGATCGGTGGGAAAACATGCTGCGGTACACCGCTGTGGGTTGCGTCATGTCGTCCGATTCAGGAGTCGCTAATTCACTGTCAAAGTGCACGCCGCGGACTTCGCTCAGCGACGAGTTCGCGCGAAGCACGTCATGCGCGCCACCTTCAAATTCATGGTCCATCAGGGGATCCTCCGCGCTGTGTCGCCGCGCCATGCTGCGGGACGTCGCGATCTCGTTCTGTCGAATTACAAACGACGCCGTTTTCGAGGACTCGTCAATTTTCACCTGACCATTAAATTGATTTGATCTTTGTATGGAACCAAATGCTGTTGAATTTATTTTGTCAATTTTTTATGTAGATACAATTTCCAAGTCATGCACCACGAGTTTTAAATATCGGGTTGGCCACTTGTCCCAAGCATGTTGGCGCGATAGTTGCGACGCCGGCGACGGCACGAATGCACACGCGATACATACATACTGCGGAGTCGCACTGAAGCACTCGCATCACGGTTTGCACGAGCTTGGCTTCACACAAAGCAACGTCGGGGCGAGAGCGATCTCGACGCAGTCGTGGAATCCATCGATTTGCTTGCCGCGAACCTGCGACGTGACAAGACCCCTCCTTGTACGGTCGATGGAGTGGTCAGCTCAAAGTCAGACCGGCTATCGTGCGGAAGATCTCTCACCCTTGGCGCGAATGTCCATGGCGTTGTGCAAGCCCATAACTCACTCGAAAGTGGCGCGTGGCCATGTACTTCACGCCAGATCCAGCATACATCGAGCTGTTGCTCAAAGCAAGGTACTTTCGTGATCGCGGCGAGCCTCGACGACCTGCAGGGGCAAGTTCCTTTGACAACACGCACCCATGCTCGCGAAATCTTGGTCTGCACACAAATCCCCGCAAAAGAACCCGCCGCAAATTGGACAGCACTGTTCACATCGGCCAGGAAGCGGCGGCGCTTCACAACACCAAGATGACAATAGCTGTGCACACAGTGGAGCATGTCGTGCTTCCATGGCTGGATATCACATCGCTCCGTCGTCGGCACAAATGGGAAAATGGAGTGGAAGGGTGGGGGGCAGGCGCACAGAGCTCCGACCATCCTGTCGCCAGTCCTTTGGGGGCTGTGTAAAAGCCGGCGCCGACAAATCCTTGGCGCGTCGCGAGCCGCTCCCATCGTCCACATTGTGTCAAGCCATTCAGTGCACAAGCATTTGACCACGGGATGTTGCCTCCGCGGAGTGCCATGATGCCCACCCGGTGAGTGTGTAGTCCCTTCACGAGTTGCAATGCCCCTTGACGACACGCTCGTGCCACAATGCGATGCTAATGCAACCACGACATCCATGCCACCGCCTTCGGGAGGCGGGGATCCCCACGAACTTGTACAATGCCGCCATGAGGTCGTAGACATTGGTAACTTCGACGTCGTTCCGATGGACATACCGCGGATGGAAGTAGTGGTGTCGCACCCTGCAACCGACGGTACATTTGCATGTCTTGGTGCACGTCATACTCGCCACAACTGCCGCAAATCGCATGCATCGTCGCATGCGCTCGGGCCACGGCGGCGTCACTTGTGCTGCTGGCTCGTACGGACCAACGAATGTTCAAATCGATCGCGATCCAAAGGACTATATCGCCCTGAGTTTGTCCCGTTACTTCTCACGGACGAGAGATGTACTACCCGTAAGCAAAGCATGCGCAGCGTGAGGTTGAGGCCGACTGTGGCGCATCGACCTGCTTTTGGGTGCTTTGCCATGATATCGCGGGCATCCACACCAGCATGTCCGTCCTCATCCCCGCGTACTACTCGATCTCGGCGGCGCGGGGATCGTCTTTTTCGATGGCAGTTGCAACTCGACGACAATCCCTCCTACTATTGGATAGAATGTGCTCTCTATTGGCCAATCAGAAGCACGTTTCCAGGGAATGCCCAATGAAATCACCGAATACTCCGATCGTTGATTCGTTCGGTGCAGAATGGGTGGCAAGAACGAGTGGCCGGGGAGGGCTCCGCTGTTCGCTGGCATGAAGGGAAGAGCTTGCAGGGCCAGCAAAATGAATGGTTCTATGGGTCGCCCGTGCGAACCATCCTCACACACTGTGCTGCACGGAATCCGTCGATGGTACACTTACATTGGCCTGATGGACACCGCGGGCGAAACCACGAAAGATTGCCGTTGGAAATGCGCATCCATGGAACTGCGACAGGCGGCGTGAGATATCCAAGCGAGCCCGAACGTCGTCGAGCGCCGCCGTCCGCTGCCGTGGGTTACGTCAACACGTGGACAACAAGGTGAGGTTTCCAGCGGCTCCCGACCAGACACGTCGTAAGGTGGGGGTTGGTACCCAATCGTCGACCCGACACAGTGGAAATTTCCTCGGCTGCACTGTGCCTTTCGCCGGCAAGATCACATCGAGTCGCCACGATGCTTACGATCGCAGCGTTTGGATGTACAACGTCGACGGCTCTTCGGTGCATTCGGCCGGCCATTAGCCTGCCATGCGCCCCCGCTCCATTCCCGAGGGGTGCCTGCGCGGACGGCACTTCCGCTGGTCAGTACAGTACTTTGGATCGTCCGGTGGATGGAAGCACCATCATTCTGAGCGCTTCAATTCTCGTCCAGGGCTCACACAGATATCCCTGCATGTGCCAGGCGAGGCTCGAACGTTACCGCCGCTACCCTCTTGCAAGAGGCACACTTCGTGCGATTGGACGGGCAGCCCTCACGCACCAGGCGTTGCCCGCCGTGGAGCTCGCTCCACTCGCGGGTTTGTTCAGTTTTGAGAAGGGACGTCGGTCGATTTGCCCAAGGCAATGGCATCAGTGTATTCCCTTGATAATGTACGGCGTGGAACAGTGCTGGAACCAGACGGAGGATCGTCATCGATATGTATAGCTTGTTGCCTCGATGGATTTGTCTGTGTTTGATGTAGGGAAATTATTTCTCAAAATTTGCTTTCACCCGGAAAAAATGGCCTAAGAAATGCCGCGTGGGTTACGCGAGTCGCATTTTTATTCGACTTCAATACAAATTCCAAGTGAAACGCTTCAATGGCGCGACATTTTCTTGTCAAGCCACGAGATTGTAGAAACCTGCGATCACTTTTCTTGCTGGAGCCGCGCGCAGCGTCGACGAGAGCAGCAGCCCCTCGACAGTCACCACACTCGCAGCCACCACTGCCATTGCGGATACAGCCCACGCGGATAGCCATCCACAACTGCGAACGGGATCCCTGCGCCACCAGCAACCCCAGCAGCAGCAGGCGTGACCATATGGCCCCAGGAGACATCCCGTCAAACTCGACGCTGACCCGCCAAGACAGCGGGTACTTCCACCGAGACACCATGAGCTACACGGTGAGCGAGGGTCCGCGGTCAACACTGTTCGATAAGCACCTTGAGGAGCTGTACGCGGTACGATTCGAGATCGGTGGATCGTGTAGGTGGGACTGATTGGCATGCTTTGATTATAGAGCGACGAACCGGTCGACGGCGTGGCGTTCTTCGAGTCGGCAGGGTATTACGATGATGTGGAAGGCAACACGGTGAAGGGATTCATCGAGACGTGGGGACGACAGACGTTCTGGGGCGAGGACAACCCACCGATGATGATTGCACCGGACGGCACGGTCACTGCAGTGTGTCCGCCGAAAAGGTCCGACAAACAGGAATACGACGACGTTGAAGAGAAGGCATCGTTGGACGAACTCTTCCACGATTACATGCAAAGTCGCGCGGCTGTGTCGAAGATCTATTTTGAAACGCGAAAGCTGCGCACCAACTTGGAACAAACGTCGTCAGCATTTCGGAACGGCAAGGACACGATGGCGGCGATTGATCGGCTGCGCCTCAAGCTCCTGTGCGACTCGGACCTAGAGGACGACACGGATGACGAGATGGACAGCGAAGCATCGTTTGCGGGCAACTACCTCATGGGCATCAACCTGAACCTGCCAGCGTCGTCGATGGCGCCGTATTTCGGCCACCTTCGCGTACTCAAGCCAGGTCGAGTGCACTTGTTTGGGAGCTTCGACAAGCGTTGGTTTTACCTGGATTTCATCAAGGGCGAACTCGCGCTGTTTGCTCGCAGCTACTGGAAGACACCCAAAGGCAAGATCGACATGCGCGTCGTCGTGCGCATCTCGCCGATCAACGACACTGACTTCACGGTGCGATTCCGTCCGGGAAGCTCCGTCATGGGAGATGGCCAACATGACCGTGTGTAGATTGAACTGGCGGGGGAACACAGCGTGTACGTACGCGCCAACTCGGCCGAGAAGATGCAGTCGTGGATCACGCTGCTTCTGTACGCAAGGAAGCAAGCACGGCTGCACAGCGGTGGTGGCGGATCCCAGCGGTCCATCGCAAGCCACGCGTTTCACTCGACGCCGCCAACGCTCAGCACCCAGAGGGCATCCCTTGCACCGATGGCATCGTCGTCCAACCTCCGCGCCGCCCCATTGTCCGCGCCTCTTCCATCCAGGCCCCATCAGGTTTGACGTCCGCTCTCGAGTCAACTGAGCCGGAATGGTAGCGCTCCCAGTCGTGGAACCCTGGCAACCTCTTCAAGTTTGGCACGTCATCGACCGTAGCATGACGGCCGCGCGACGCCCAGCATTTTTATGACAAAAAAACGTGCCAAGACAGCAATTGGCAAGCACAAACTCAAATCGGTGGTGGCCGACACCACCACGTTGTATCAAGCACCCTGGCTGCCTGGCCACGGGCGTGTAGAAAAAAAGTTGTTAGGACCGCCAGATTCCCACCCCCCTGCCCGCGTAAGCACGATGAATGTTGCCATCGAGTGCGGACGCGATTGTTTCTGTGCGATGGAGCGGCAGGAACAAAGAAGGAGAGGCAAAAATGCGAGGAACCAAGGGGAGATTGCGAGAAGCGCTTGCCTCGATTGCCGAGCGATGTCGACACAGAGACGTTTCCGTCGCATGCGAGCAGGTGACATGGGGAACGAGAAATCGATGGGGTCCGCGGCGTCGTGACTGGTTGTGCAGACAATGTCAAGGGCACCAGGCCACGACAAGTGACGTTGCACGCGTTCGACCTTTGACGATGCGAAATGAATCGGAGTACAGCACTCGGCAAATGCCCCCAAACACACTTGAGCTTGACGCGCGACTTTGCTGACATTGGCCACGAGCCAGCAACATCGATTGCTCCATTACGTTTGGCAAACCAGCCAACATGATGGAACTAGCAGCGTCCTTCGAGGAGCCGACGACACACTCAGTGCAGAGTCGTCTGTATCAACTAACGTGGTCCAACGGTACAGGCCCAGGAAGGCACGACCGATGCGTGTGAGTATGATCTCGATGCTCACTTGTGGTTTGGGTCATTCATGCTGTCAAACACGCCTCGGTCGCTGCCGTTCGTGGTCGCGCAAAGGAGAACTTCCACACGATGGCCATGCAATTCTTCTCAAGTGCAGAGGACAGACCGGTGCATGGCGGCTCTGAGGCTCGTACGACAAGGCGAACGGCGGAGTCTATTTGCGGTGAATAATTTTCACCACAATGTCGGTTGTGCGACGTGCACTCGTCCTGATGCTGGCAACGGCGAGAACGAAGAGCGTGGCCGATGGCTAGGAGCCATTCGCACAACTTACGTACGGCGTGCCATGACACGGACCCGCAAGCCCTTTGGATTGACACGGCAAGAGTGTCCCCAGGTCTTCCGCGATGAACATTGTGCTGTCGGATGGGAGGCGAATCGAGGCCAGGTTGTTCCGAACTCGCATTGGCACCATCCAACTACCGCGTCAAGAGTTTCGATGTGTATGCCCGAAGACGCAGGGTGCGTCGCTTGAAGCATCTCGAGTTGGCCGCCGCTGCGGCGACCTGCACCGCGCTGACGTGGTGAACACGATGGGCACTATCATTTCATTGGCTGTTCGTGCAATTGGACGCATGTGATTGGCTGGAGGTGACGAACAGTCGACATCGCTCGATGTCGAGTAAAATACCTGGCGGTTCTCGGAGGCAGGAACACGATGAACGCTTGTTAGCACACTGCATCCCCAGAGCTGAATGGGGGGGAGCGATCCGCCGATGAAAGATCACATAGTCAGCGTGGATGTATCGCGCAATGCGCCGCAGGAACGCCCAAAGGAGCAAGGTTCAGCGCGGATGTTCTAACGTGGTATGCACAGAAGAGACTGGTCGAGGTGGGTATCGGTGGCCGATTCCAAAGAAACGCGCGCACCTTGCGCCCATGTCGGCAGTAAAAACAGCAAGACAATGTGGTGTGCGTGCGTCGGAGTAATACGTCACCGTGGATTCGCCGCTGAACCAGCATGTCACGCGGTGCTGGCCATCTCGGCACGAAAACCGAAACGATGGATCGATCGTCACGGCAACTTGTCGTACTCCACGATAAATGTGCTACTCGGCAAACGGCGTTTCGTGGCGTCGTCGCATCCCCCCGCACACAGTGTCGACCCTCCACGACCCAACATCTCCCATCCCACCCTTCCATCCCTCTACAGAACCAACCGGGCCCGTCCTGCTCATGTCAGAGTATCCACTGCGACCATGTCTTTGGCGCATACTCGATGGAGGCTGGTCGATACTGGGCTCGACCAGGCGCAGCCTCCCGACGACGAGCTTGCGCCGCGTGGACAGCGCGCAGAGTCGCAGAGATGGGCGTTGAAGTTGAGGCGGCATTCGGAAACGTCGAATTTTATCCGGCCAATCGCACCGAATTCTCTCGGTGTGGGTGGACGAGAAAATAAAAACCTAAGGGGAATACATAGAACAAGTATAAAGATGGTTCAGAATAAAAGTTTCGAGGCCCATCCATTGTAGACAAAAAGGGGGGATGCCCGACGAAAGCAGGTGAGATTCAGCACGGTGCGACATGTTGATGGTGAAACACCAACCGAATCAGTCGGGTTCTTGCCATATTGGGACCTCGAACCGTTGCCGCGACCGCCGCCGACGCCGACACATTCCTTTCCACAACAACATGCCAGGTGTCAAGCGCGTTCAACTGGATGGATGGGGCTCCCATGTGGCTGGCAAGGTCGTCTGCGTTGACTCGGATCGATCGGTCAACCCCTACGCCGCCGCCCCTCAAGCGCCGTACTATCCTCACCACGTCCACAACACACACCACTCGACCTACAACCAAGTCGCATTCAAGCAAGAAGCGTCGTTGTACACATCGAAGCAGTACTTGTACGGTCAGTCTCCTACCGTGCCGTCGATCGACCGCGTTCAAGCTGAAATCGCCCGCGAATGCACTGCCATCTCAAAGAAGGCCCCGCATCTCGAGATGTCTCTCCACGAGTGCTCGGTTTGTTTGACGGGCAATGCGCATACCCAGATCGTCCCATGCGGGCACATATTTCACAGCCGTTGCTTTCTTCGATGGTACCGGTCAAACCGGACGTGTCCGTTGTGCCGTAGCAGCGTCGACCGCGTCCAGCTCGTTACACAAGTTCTCGAGCCTGTGGATGCTCTCATGGCATATGACAGCGACGACGATATGGACGCGACCCCGACATCCAGCGATCCATCGTCCCTAATGGAGGACACGGAACTCTTGTCGTTCCTCGCTCACGACGATGCGTCGATTTCGCCGTCGTCGGCGTCATCGATTTCAGACGACACGGACTTGCTTCCGATGGAAGACATGGAAATCCTCGAAGATCTCGCTTCATTTGACGACAAGCCTCATATGTCATCCGTGTGTATGATGCAACCTCATCAACACGCCACACAACAGCCCCCCATCGCGTTCACACCTGCGACCACCATGCCCAACTACTGGATGGTGCTCAACCACTCCCAGACCCTTGTTCCTGCGGCGTCGCATCCCGCCGCGCCATCTGCCCGGGTAGTGCCGATTGCGCCGCGCCCGAACGTGCCTGCAAATTCGTCCGCCGTGGCTGCAACGAACGCTCAGCAGTACCCACATGGAGGGATCCAAACTCCATCGCCGATGGTTGTTCTTGCGCCACCAACGTCCAAGATGCATTCGTGTCGATGTGCCGGTGGCTGCCGCAACGGCCGGTGTGCATGTGTCAAGGAAGGCAGCATGTGTGGAATCACGTGTCGGTGCACGTCGTGCAAGAACCCGTTCTTAAGCATCGCCATGGCTGGGATCGACGTGTCGTCCCTGATTAAGGACGACTGCTTCATGCACAACTTGTCCAAGATCCGAGACATGATGACAAAGCTCCACGAACGGCTTCCGGCGCCGTGCTGCTCGTCAGCCAAGGAGCTCACGATCCTCGACTGCATTGACGGATACACGTGCGCCGACTGCGGTAAGATGTACGACTTTTCGTGGTGCAGCAACAAGCTGTGCGACCGAGAGAAGCACAGGCGGAACCATTGCTCCAAGTGCAAACGTTGCGGTGACCACCGCGACGTTCACTGCGACAATTGCAACCGATGCTACTTTGCCGGTGTTTCGTCGAGCTTTGCCTGCGCGTGCCAAGAGAAGCTGAAAGCGGCAGCGGTCGACGCGGTCAAGAAAGCTCAGCCAGCGAACGCCGCCGCGGGGGGGCTCGGCCGGGCAGCCAGCGCAGAAGACGGCGAAGAAGGCGAGTGCTCGATCATGTGACCACAAAGCGCCGACGTATAGGAATAAAGTTAGAAAGCGCAATGAACCATGCAAGCAGTACTCTGCAGGCGCAGCGGACGGCATCCCAAAATAACGGGAACTTCATGGGGCGAAGCGTGCGAAGGAGCGGTGGGTGAGCGACGAGGCGGAGGGTTACAGCATGCTGCAGGACGACGATGAAGCGTCGAGAGCTTAGCGGTACCGTTCGCAGCTCATCGAGAGCGTGGCGGGGGCGCGCAGTAAGTGTCAAATCCAAACGAAATAAGTATATTAAGTAGCATGTGGTTGATGGCTCAGACGCATCGACTAAATGAATTCGACTGCAACGACCGCTACGAGCATGGTGCCGAGGACGACGGCGTCGCCTTTGTGAAAGGAAGCCTTGATCCCGTCCAAGTCACCGACTTCGGCCGCCAACGTGCCCATGAACAGCAGTTGGCACACGATAGAAAAGAGTTCGCACATGGCTTCCATGAGGTACGTGATGTGAAACACGTTCTCGATGTGTTTGTGGACCGAAAGATAGCAAAATCCAACTAGCCCATCGATGAGACCAAAGACGAAGCCAGCAGGCGCACGTACAGCTCACAGAAAGCGCGATGCCTGCGCCAAGCCACACGTTGCCCCACATCAACGCCCGCCTGCAGCAGGCCCGCTTTAAGCGATGATTTTTTTCGAGAGAGGCGACGGGTTCTTACCTGTGCGCTTGCACCGCCGCGGCTTTCTGGTAATGCAGCATCCATCGTGACGTTTGCGCAAGGAACATCATGACCCAAGAACTGACGAAAAAGGCAACCGTGGCGGCGATGTGGATGAGCTCCCATCGTTTCAGGTCGAACGTCGCCAACGTGCTGAGGCCAATGCAGGTGAGGAGGCCAAACGCGTAGTAAATCCACGCAAGGGGTCGTTGCCAAGACGAAGATGAGCACGTCCGAAGCAAGAACGTCGAGTAGAGCGACACGGTCAGGAAGATCATGTATGACGTGATGTTCATCCCGACGGCAAAGATGTGAAACTGCGGATGGTACTTGGCCGCTGTCGACAGCGTCGGGTACAGTTCGGAGCACGTGAACTGGTGGGTGCAGCTATACCCGATTGTCGCCGCCATGGTGATCAAGCCCGCCACCGGAACGAGGAGCGGGTAGATGTACACAGGTAGGGCACATGATGACGGGATTGCTGGCGTGCGTGCCGCTTCCGCGACCGGGGATGGCCTGGTTGCGTGGTGAGTCTTCGCCGACGCCGAGGCAAAGGTCGTTCGCCGAATGAACTGCGTGGTACTGAGCACCGACCCGACAGACCCCCGCGTCGATGCCTCGCATGGCCCGCTCAGTTGACGCAACATCCGCTCGAGTGCGCAATTGTGGAAGGTTGGTGCAATTGCCAACTGGCCGGTATCTTGCCTTGGGTATGTCGGACACTGAAATAGTGTATATAGATTCTATTTAGTGTACGTCACATCGACACACTATTTGACGGCTTGCATCTCACCACATCCAGCGAACCTACACTAGTTGAAGTAGTTGAATTCCACCCTGTTCTTTCGAGCGCTCTGAGTGGTGGCCATCCCGAGTAAATACCCTGTAAAACTCAGTGGTTTTATTTCAACCAATGCATGCATGCCTTTTTCAAACGATTAAGATAATGGAAACGGGACATTTGTTGTAGCACCCCAATGCAGCAAGCGGACTACACTAGTCCCCGCTGTTATAAGTGTTCCATGACGTCGAAGATAGCGGCCCGGCATTTCCGCTACGTGTTGTGAGAGGAGCGAGCGCTGTTGCGCGCAATGGAGCACTTGTTCAAGCAACGTTTTTCCGGAATGGTGACCAAGTAGCCAAAAATCTGAAAAGTTCTGGCGCCAGTCGCAACGAATTCGGGCAAATGTACTTGTATAAGGTACCAACTTACAACACCACTGTCAACAAAAAACAGCACACTATTTAGTGGTCACGTCCATCATTTGAGCAATCTGTTATGGCGAAGCTGGTACGCGGAACGGTGCCACGCGGTCTGCTGGAGGCGATTGCTCGGCTGGAAGACACTGACGCATACTTTGTTGGCATGGATACAGACGCCGCGCTGGCGGTGTGGTCTCTCTATACCACAAGCGACAGTTGCGACCATGCGGGCTTACGACAGCGAGACCCTCATTGCGATATGTGGCCATGTGGCTTGCGAGTGCTTGGTCCCATATTGATTGTTCACGCAGGCACGTCGAAAGAAGAGTTAGGTAGGGCAGGGAGGGGTTGTCTGAAAAATGGCTTTACGAGGGCATACACGAATAGAGCAATCCGTGGCGAGGCGACGTCAACGCGGCGACTTCGTCTGCACACAAGACACTCGCATGTATGTGCTGATCTACGACCGCGACACGCATCAAGCCCACGTGCGATTCTCGCCAGCACCTTCCATGCACACACGCGTACGTCGTCGTCCTCCTCGCGCACTTCCAAACGCGCCATCCTAGGACCGTGCGCCATCGACATGGAACACCATTCCACTGGAAGCCGTTGCAGACGATGACGAAGACGATCCCGTTGAATTCCTGTCTTCCATTAAGTGCACCATGCTTCGATGCGCCTTTTCGATCGAGCTCTCGAGGGTAGCGCCTCTCATTCCATTTCGTTTCCACACCACGCATGTGCAGGTGACACCGACATCACTGGCACCTCCGTACTCGCCTTCCCGCGCGCTGGACGAATTCCGACGAGCGTTAATGGACCCATCGCAGACATTCTTTGAATTGCACGCGTCGTTGGGACCAGTCATGGTCAACCAAGCTGGCGACGTCATCCGTGGCAAGTTGCCGTCCACGGACTCGCATCCTGAGCGGCGTTTGCTGTGCGACGTATTCCCCAAGCAGTTGAAATCGGCTTGTCGCGGCCTTCCCTACAGCACGTCGCACCATCCAGTGACGTTGTATCAGGCATTGTCCTCAGGCAACTCCGCCGCTCCCACATGGACAGTGCATGCCCATGGAGCGCACGGTAATTGCGTCAACTGCATCGAGGGCACGAGCACTCATCGTCGCATGGCGGCAGACGCTGCAGTGATGATTTCGTTCGATGCAGTTGCGTGCGTGTCATGGGAACTACCTCTTGCGGACGCCATCGCGGCACTCGTAAAGCGCCTCGCCTTGCAGGTCCATGGTGGCTGCGTTTCGATCATCTTGATGTCCATGTCAATTAGGCGAAGAAAGCGCAGGATTTTCAAGTTGACCGGCATGGCGATGCAAACCAAGCAGTCTCAACGTTGGAGTGCGTGCAGTTTCCGCTCCGCGGCGGGGCGGTCCATCCCATTGGGGTGTGGACATGTGATCGTCGCGATCTCTTGCCGTCGCAGCGCCACAACCTGCATGTGCATTTTGTGCAGCCGATGGATCGGCCAGTGCTGCGACGTCGCTGCCAATGGCTACAACCCAGCGCCGCCGACGACCAAACAAACGCTGACCGCCCGTTGGTGAATATCCATTTGGGGGCGTCGTTCCCGGCCCAGAGCGCGGTCCCCACCACCCATCTCGTTCAGGGCAAGGTGGCGTATTACCACTACCTCCAACAAGGGGTGCAAGATAAGGTACGATGGCATTGTCGTTGCGTGAGCCGTGGCCCGCATGCAGCGTCCATAGGGATGGGGATGTGCCTACCGCTCGTTGCAAACTCTCGCGTCGTGGCTGTGGCTGAACCAGTACACCGACGTATGCTGCGTGTTTGGTGCTCGCGAACAAGGTGCTGAGCCTCTTGTAGGTGCCAGTGCCAACTCATCGCGAGATCCAAGACATTTTGTTCAAACTTGGCGACAAACCGCCACGCTTTGTGGGTTCGCGGGGTTGGATCGGGACTGTCGAAGTCGGATTCGTCCTGGAAGAGCGATTTCGTGTGCGTTGCTGCGGGAGGGGCGATTTCATCGACTTGAGCGGGCATGGCGCGTTAGGTGAGCTGCCGAACGATCTACTGCGCAAGCGGCCGGGACCTGCCGCGCCATGCACCGACGTTGGCCGAGCACTTTTTAATCCACGGGTCGCCTGTCATGATGGGTAAGGCAATGCGAGGCTTGCGTTCGGTTGACGTGTCTGCCATGATGCGCAGGTGGGGCATCGCTGGCGTTCACGATCGTGGGTGTGGCGACGGCACCGACCGCCGACGAGAGAGACCTGCCAGACATGTGGTTGCTGGTGTTGGATCCGCATTACAGCGGCGGCGACGCGGACGTGCAGGCTTTGCTAACCAAGGTGCGGCGGGAACGTCGCATGTATCGTCGTCCTTGACTTGCATAAGGTTGTGGCCATGGAAGGGTACAAGGCATTGCCCGTGGGTTGGCGGCATGCATCGTCCTTCCCTCCGACGAGCTTTTACAACCTTTGCCTGCCGCAGCGGCCGGTGCATCCTGTGTAGCTAGCTGACGTCGCTGCATGCCGACATCTCGTGGATACCCTGGAGCGCAGGTGAACAATGCCCAGCATCCCGAAAAGTTTGTTTTGAAGGAATGCGCTGCTTGAAGCAAACGACATGCAAATCTTATCAAGGAAAGGATTAAATAAACGCCTACTACACCCACAGCGCTAACAGACTGAACGCGCCAAAGGCACTGACGAGCGCGACGACCTTGTGAACGAGATGGCGGCGGTCGTGGAGCTCTTGTGGAATGATTTCCATCGCGCCCACGTATAGAAACGTCCCTCCAGCCAGCGCCGTGCACACACCGCTTGCAAAACTATCATTGGGGTCGTTGCCAGCGAGAAAGGCGCCGAGGCCGACTCCCAACGGAGTCATCAGTGCAAACACAAGCAAACTGCCCATGAGGCGCCCCCGCCCGACGCGGTGCTTTATAAGTTCGAGGGCTAGCGCCATGGCAGCCAGCGCTTTGTGAGCAACGATCGCAAAAAAAATATGCCACGCGCTCGTGGAAGTGGCGGCACCAATACCGAGGCCTTCCATAAGGGAGTGGAACGACAACGCGGCGAACACGACGATCGCGACAAACGCGTTCGAGGTGGCGTCAATGAGTCCGTGCACGTGCGTATGAGTGACTTCAGACGTAACGCACTGGTCGGACGAGTCGTAGGCGATATGGGGCTTGTTCACGATGAGTGGCAGCCTTTCCTCGGGGGACCCGTTGAAGCGTTTCTGCAGTGCGTGCGCTAGGGACTCCAGGAGCAAAATAAACAGAAAGCCTGCGCCGTAGATGACAAACGCATACGGAAAGCACATGGACGTGGCACATCCCATATTGAGAAGTGGGACGTTATCGGCCGCGTCGGGAAGCATGTGCACCAGGGACGCCGAGAGGAAAATGCCCGCGGCAGCCATGTTGAGGATGCTAGTCACCTTGGCGTTCAACTGAAGAACGTATATCGGGAACAACGCCCCTCCAAGCGCGAGGACAAAGATCGCCACCGCAGAGAACACCTTGAATTGCACCAGATTGTCGTCCATCTTGGCAAGTTGAACAGTGCCGTCGTGGACGCGCTTGTCCCAGCGCACCACGGCAAAATTTAGTGCTTCGTTCGGCAAAGTTCCGTATTTATAGCAACCGGACGCCGTCGGAAAAGCCGCCGTCGGATAATATCCGGATAACGCGATTTGAACGCTGCTCTCCGCGGCACATTGACAGCGATGCCGGCAGCGACTTGGCGCTCGTCACATTGGACAACTGATTGAGCTCAACGCTCGGCGTCACCTGAAGCTATCGCGATGACGCGCTGGTCCGTTGGGTGGGGAGATGGGGATCCCTCGGCGGCAGCGTGCGACTGCTTCGTCCAGTAGTTGGAAGGCTTGCGATACATGAAACGCGCCACGGCATGTTACGAGGGCATCATGAACATGAGATGTTGCAGCCATGACGTGTCATGAGTCTTCAAGTGATCATCAACATGGCCCATCGTCCAAAGGAATGCCTTGACGGCCAAGCACGTCGGTCCACAGTTCTGAATGGTCACCATGAAAGTCGCGCATACCACTGACGGGTGTGCAACTAGACCAGTTCGTCCTAGACACAGCAGCGATGACATGACTGGGTAAAGCAACGTGGGCGTAAGAATCGATCGTGGTGCGACGCACTTGACTCGAACAAGTGAGTGCCACCGCCGATGGCGGTAGGTCAGTTTCGAAAGCGTTCCGGTGTGTGCTTACGTTGTCCAATGATTGGTTGAAAATATGCCAATGAAATGTATTCTTTCTGTTGATTGGGCCATTCATCAAGAGTCCACACCTCGACACACGCCGGAGATGATGCTCCTGCGGTCGACACGTTACCTTCAGGGGCTGCAATGCTCGAGACCGCTCCCGATCTTGGTGGACACGGCGCGCCAGCGATTTCGTGGCCATACGACGTCTACTAGAAGCGTCGACAGCAAGGGTGGCGATCCGAATTCCCTGCAATGTGAAGAGGCAATGAAAATTACGCGCCTTGGCATGTACGCGAACGTGGCGATGGCAGCATGCAAGGGTACTGTCGGATGCGCGATCAACTCGTCTGCTCTCGTCGCCGACGCGGTGCATTCCCTTTCGGACCTCCTCTCGGACGTTGTAACGCTGTGGGCTGTCCGAATTTCACGACTTCCACCGGACGACGAGCACCCATACGGCTACGGCAAGTTCGAAGCCGTGGGGTCGCTTACGGTGGGAGCAATTCTCACGGCGGCTGGAGTTGGAATGGGTTACGACGCGCTGCACCTCCTCCAGACGGGGCTCCTCGATGCAGCCGTCACCGTTCCTTCGTCCCTCGACTTTTCCTTTCTCACGAGTACGTACACACTTACTACATCACGTTTTTCTTCACTAGCGCATTTTCATGGAATCTCATGCAGCTCTGGACCGAACGACGCAATGGAGCATCGCCGCTGGGGCGGCCGTCGCGTCCATTGGGGCCAAGGAGGCACTGTATCATGCCACTGTCCGCGTTGGGAACCAAACGAACAGCAAGGTCCCACCAACGCATGGCCTGGCATCCTACCTTTGCCCGGTTGAACGTGCGACGGTGCATAGGTATTGATTGCGAATGCGTGGCATCACCGCACAGATGCGATCTCGTCCGTTGTCGCCCTTGGTGAGTCAAAGTCGCCACATCGTTTCCGTCGTCAGCCGTCCATGTCGGTAGGTGGGATCCTCGGTAGCATGGCGAACGTTCCGCTATTCGACCCGAGTACGTTGACGCTTCAAACGTGCGAGCGACGCAAAATCTGACGATCGAGTAGTTGCAGGAGCGATCGTGTCGGGCATGATTGCCAAGACCGGCGTCGATATCTGCTTGGACAGGTGAGTTGGACACCATGCCGTCGTGCATCGTCGTCACCCACGTGTTCATCGCGGTAGTGTGCGAGAACTAACAGACAAAAGCGTGGAAAACGAGGTGCTCGACCTGCTGCGTCATTCGGTAGGCACATTTCTCTCGCGTTTCGTCTCGATCGCACACCCAACGACTGCCTTCCACAGTCGAGCAGTGTCGAAGATGTGGTGTCCGTCAGCAACGTGCGTGCCCGGCGCATGGGGCCGTATACGTTGGTGGACCTCCGTGTCAACGTAAGTTAGATGGCACTCACGCAGAGTCGTCTGCGCATGCTATGCATCGAGAACACGGCGGGCGATTGAAACCTCTTCACTCGTCGTCTGTCATGCGGTAGGTTCATGGACGGACGAGTGTTTCCGCAGCGCAGCAAGTGGCTGCCCGCGTGAAGGCTGAGGTGCTGAAGCGAGTGCCCGATGTGTCCGAAGTCCTCGTGCACATCGACGTGGCCAACGGTAAGTTGCCGTCCCTCTGCATGAACCTAACGCGCCGGGGGTCATGCATCGTGCTGCACTAAAGTGACGTCCACACATGACGGCTAAACCACGTTGATGGATGTAGAATACGGCGACGTTGACCCGCACGGCAACAAGGCGGCCGACGCACCAGCAGCACAGATGCGGCCTTTTCGGGAAATCAAGCAAGACGTGCTGCACGCTGTCAAGGCGATTCCCGAGATTCTAAGCATCACCCATGTGAATGTCCACTGGGTTGTTCGCCGCGACAACTCGTGTGAACTCGGCCAGACTTATGGGACAGATTTGGATGTGACGATTGTCGTACATCCAGACATGGCCGTGCGGGAGGTCCACAGCATTGCTCGACGCGCGCGACGGTTCGTACCTTCGACTCGCTTTAACGAGTGTACCTGACAACGATGGCGCAGCGAAATCGAACGGCTGTCGTATGTGGTGACGGCCGATATTCACCTGGAACTGTACGACGAAGACGTAATGGTGCTAGAGGAGCGACAGACGAGTCGCTCCATCGACGGGGCGAGACCTCTTCCATGAACAAGATCATCGTGAGTTGAATGCATTGTCGGGTCGACTTAGGCCGACGTGGACGCCGGCGCGACGTTCTTGAGGAGAAGCTCGATGGTTTTGATAACTTCAGGCTCGAGTGGGTCGACGTTGCGAGGGAATACAGCGCGGAGGTCGCCGGTCTCGTCGACAACAAACTTTTCAAAGTTCCACCTGCATGGAATGGTTTCACGAACGTGGGGGTTCGGCACACGACGAGATCGACGGACGTACGAAGGAGACACTTCGTCTGTGTAGTGCTCAATAATGGCTTTGTAGAACGGGTGCGCGTCGTCGCCGAGGACCTTCGACTTGGTCGTGATAGGGAACGCCACGTTGTACTCGGCCTTGTAAAAAGCTTCCAGCGTCGCGTCATCGTCTGGCTATAGATACAACAGGACTGCCATGGTGCATTGTATCACAACGGAATCGAACCTCCTGGCCGCCAAAATCGTTGGACGGTACAGCAAGGACCGTGAGTCCTTTGTCAGCATATCGAGTGTGCAGTTCTTGAAGAGATTTGAGCTGTGGCGTGAGGCCGCATTTGGACGCGGTGTTGACGACCTGTAATTTCACGTATTGCATGTGAACGGGGGCATTCATTGCAACCACCGGAGAAGTTACCATGACGATCTTCTTCTGGAAGAGCGTGGGTGGCAAGGCCGCGGACGAGTTGACTTGCTTGAACGAGCGCAATAGAGGCAGGAACACCTTCTTGTTCGTGTAACTTCGAGAGTGCGGCGGCGCAGCGGCAGCCTGGACTTGGCGCGTCAATCGGTGGAACATGTTGAAATGGCAGTCATCCGGATGAGTACGGATACACCATGCGCGTTGGCACCACAAATGAATATACCTCTGACATTTAATATCCAAAATGATAGGATTTTTCCTGGTGTCAGCGCAAGTGACTTGAATTGTTGGGAGCCAAGAGCCCGTTCTCGCCGTGATGCACTCGATCCTTGCTCGCTCGCTGCGCCGCGCCGCTCGCCCTGTTTCGACGATGGCAATGGCGCCGTTCTCCACGGTTGGTTTGACGTTGGAGAAGGCGGTGGAATCGCTGCCGCATCGTGAAGCTGTCCGCGCGTTCAACAACGTCGACCGCGACGACGACTTGCGCTTCAGCTACCAGGAATTCAATCAGTTCGTGAACGAGCTGACCAACGGTTTCTTGGAGCTGCAATTCAAAAAGGGCGACACGATCGCATTGTGGCTGCCCAACAACGCGGAAAACTTGGTCGCGCAGTTTGCTGCTGCCAAGGCCGGGCTCAACATCGCGGCCGTCGACCCGTCCATCTCGACGGTCGAAGAATTGGAATTTGTGGTCAAGGACAGCAAGGCCGTCGCGTTGCTTTTCGATCCCAAGAACAACGAAGCAAACTCGACCGACGTGGCCAAGCAAGTGTTTGAAAACCAGCCGTACGCGAGCCACTTTCACACTGTGATCACGACAGCAATTGACCCTGTCCATAACTTCCTCCAATTCCGCCGCATGCTCGTGAACGCGTTGGAATCGTACTACGCCGAAGAGCGCACTGCCCAAATCGATGCTACCACGCCCCTCGTCGTGTCCTATACCCGTACGAGCCGTTCTTTATGCTCGTGTTTACCCAGGAAAAACTCATGACGATGGCCCAGGCAACAACGGCCAAAATCCGACCCGCGGCGCCGCCTTGACCCATGGCGACGTGTTGAAGCAAGCGAAGGACATTGTGAACTCGTACGATTTGTACCTTGCGACTGTTGTCGTGACTGACATGACATTGTAGAGTCAAGTTGACCTCGAACGACAAGATCCTGTTGACGGACGTGCCCGCTGGCTTTGTGGTCGCATCCGTCGCGGCGGCCCTGACCAACTCGATGGTCGTGCTTGCGCCGCCTGCGTTGAAGAGCCATGCCGTGAGCCTCGAATCACCCAACGTCACAACCGACGCCAAGGCCGCCGAGTACAAGCGATTGTAATAAACTCTTCATCGCGGGCCGATTAAAGATAAAATGTGGCATTCTTTGTCGAATCACATGCACGTAGAATGTCAACATGGCCAGGTAGCGCGCCCTATGACTGGGCCGCAGCCACACCTATCCAGCACACAATTGATGGGGACGGCCCGACTGCGCTCCGTTGGTCTCAGCGCAAAAGCAGTTTGTGTGCTGCAGGAGGCAGTTGCTTCGGCACGACTCTATCGCGTCGAGAACGGGTGTAGCATGGCGCCGGCATCATCTAGCTCACTGTCGGCCTGTTGCTGTAGCGTCAAAATGTACGGGTGCTCGAAGTTGTTAGCCAAACACCAGAGGCTCGGCAATGCCAGTGACAGCCTTCAAGTGCTCGAGAGTCCAAGTCGACGTTGGCGGTGGGGCGACTGGGATGGGATGGCGGATCGGCGGTCGAGTAGTTTGCACAGCAGCAGTGGTGCCTTGCAGAGACACGGCGCATTGACAGCACTCAATCAAGGCCACCCGAAATGCTTCGATTTCGTCAACGGCCCTGCATTCACAAGCAACCGAATGATCACGATGCGCGAAGCAGGACGAGCACGCGTACTGGAGACGGTCCGCGCGTTCCTGGAGCCAAGCGGTGTGGATTTGGCTCGTTCGCGACGCCATCCGTTTCGATTCCGCTTTGGCGTTCGTATACTGCGCTTGCAAAGCATCGAGCTACGACGTCTTGTGAGCCATCCCAAGTGGCAATCGATGTCGCAGCCAGGCTGCTCTTTTTGGTACCTTGGTTTGAGTTGCGTGGAGCGTCGCCACGAGTTCCCGCGCCTTGGTCTCGCGGGACTTATTGTTTCGCCCCAGCGTTTTTTCCCTGCAGCTCCACCACAGTAACCACTGTTCGCGAACAAGCACGCCTGGGATTCCGCGTACCGCTTCTTGCTGTCGACGAGCAGCTGGTGGTCGATGGCAAGCTGGTCGTTAGCCTGCCGTAGCATGCCCTGAACTTGTTCGAGCTGCATGGCCACTCGTCGGCCATCCGCTTCAAGCGACTGCTTCGCCTTGGTCCATTCGGCCTTGGCCGACTTGGCCAATTCGAGTGAATTGACCTGTTCTTGGTAGATGGGCAGCAGCGTCGCAACGCATCCTTTCCACATGTTGGCTTTGCTTCGCAACTGTGGAGCGTACACCGAGTTAGCCGACACCATCGAGCGTTCACATGTCATGAAAAGCAATGCAAATCAGCGCATGATACCTCCTCATACGCTTGAAGTGTGCGCCGGCACGTTGCTTGCCAGTGGTCAAGAGCAGCTTGGAGTACTTGGAGCTGTTTTGCCTGCGATGCTATTGTCATCAAATCCTGCTGCCGGGCAATCGCGGCCCGTTTTGCCTCGACGGCGACGTTGTCGTCGTCAAGGATGGCGCACATGACAGTTTGAGCATGGCGTGTCGACACGTCGGGCATGGTGCATTGACTGCCTTGATCGCAACGTGCGGCAGGTGGGTTCGTAGGAGCGTGTCGTGGGAAACAAGTCCGACGCTGCTGCAATAATATCTGGTGTTCGTCCTCTAGCCGTTGTAGGGAGCGCTGGAGGTTTTCGTGCTTTATCTGCAATTGGAAGGCTTCGTGTTGTTGCGCATGCAGCGCTTGCATGTGTTGCCGCCGCTCGGACTCGAGTTGCGCGCACCGCTCCTTCCACTCGCGGCAGCCCCGGTCGCTTTGATCTCGCATCTGTTGCGCCACGGACATGTCCCGCGCCAGAGCCGCGCATCGGTCGACCAAATCCGTGCGTTGGATTTGCATGTCGGCAAGCGACAGTCTCGTCGCGGCATGAGCGTCTTCGCATTCGCGAAGCTTTGTGTCGAGGGATGCTACGAGCATCGTCTGCTTTGCGTGCTCCAACAACGCGTGTTCGAGCTCAACTTGGTTGGCGTCGGCACGTTCGTCGGCGTGCTTCAACGTGGTTTCTAACTTTTGAAGTAGTACATCCTTCCACAGGACCTCCTTGCACGCGGCAGACAACTTTGCCTGTAGCGCCACAATCGCAGTCTCCATCGACAGATCGTCGTCACACATGGCATGCATTTGCATGGCAACGGCCGTGGATTTTGAGAACGTTTTCACTTTAGACGTCCATGGCGTAAAGTCCAAGGGCGCTGCCATGCCGTCGAGCGTGGGTTCCATGTCGCCACCGCGCGGAAAACCGCCACCCCCGTCGTGGATGGCACTTGTCCGGATATTTTCCAGCGCAACGTTTCCGTGGAGAGGTTGAGCTCTGTATCCGGATACCGGATAAGCAGCAACACAGGCCACCACGAAAGGCATCAAGCAGGCGACGGGACCGATGCTGCGCTGCATTGCCCAGCACGCCGCTGCCGTGCCCCGTGCGCGGTATGCGTTCATGAACCGCTTTAGCTTGCTGCATACAGGCCGAGCTACTCCAGAGGGTGCTTCTTTGATTTTGTCCAAAGCGCAAGTTGAACCGGCAGCAGTCTTTCAGTTCCCGGGAGCAACGACGGGCGTCGCGATTGCCCCGCTCGGGTATGGTAGTCCCGCTTCGTTCATCAAGGATACACAAGTTATCTCTGAGCTGAAAGCGGCAGTGCTGACACGCGGCAGCAACCTGGTCCAAATGCACTTCACGTACTCAGAGGACCCCGAAAACGACGAGAAGGTGGGCCAGGTCGCAGAAAGCATTGCCATCAACGAACTGCTTACTGAGGACGACGTGCCGCGAGAAGGACTCGTGCTCAGCGCCATATTGGACGGCGATGTTCTCGGCCAAGAGTCCTCCTTGAGTACGTCCAGATCACGATCTCTGTCCGAGCTTAGTGGTCCTCATTCTTGGTCTGCAGGTGTGCACGACCGACTCTCGAGTGCCGTCCTTCGTTCGCATTTGCGACAAATCTTGCGGCAACTCGACGTGGAGGTTTTGGACTTGCTCATCGTTCGCCTCCCGTCCGCGATCTTCACGCTGCCCTCTAACGACGCGACCGCGATGTTGCACACTGCCGTGATGGCCCTTGAAGGGGCTATTGGTGACAACCTGCTTCAGGGGTATGGCTTCGCCTTGCCATCGACATTCTCTCCTTCTCCCGATGGCACATCCGTCACGGACGACGACATTGAAGCGTTTGTGGCGAATGTGGTCGTACCCAACGTGATGCCAGGCTGTGTTGCACTGCAGCGGCGCACCAATTTGGTCGAAGGTCACCGGTTGGCGTCTGCGCCGTTGGTGCCGCCGCACGTCCAGTGGATCGGCGAGTTCCCGCTGGATATTCACGTCCAAGTCGATGGGTGCCGCAAGCCGCTGCGACTGAAAACAACGGACGAAGCGCATGACGGCGCCGAGGTCGCTGCCAAACTCAAGGAATCGTTTGGGTTTGCCTTGAATGTGGAAACCAAGTACCACAACGACTTGTACCCGTCCCATAGCGCCCTCCTCCCGCCGCCGGACGTACGACCTTGATTTGGCAGGATATCGTGCTGACGATATGGCACATGCATGAACAGGACGTCGCGTGGGCCCATATTCTCGCGGCGCAACACGCTCAGCTCAACAACTTAGCCGAGTGGATCTACATTCGAGAAACACAGATTCAGCCGCGGCTGGAAGCGGTGCTCCAGCGCCTTCAAGCGGTCGACGTGTCCAAGGACTTTGCTTTTGCTTATTCCGTCGCGATGCGGACGCTGTTGCGCCATTTCGACGTGTCCATCGAGGTACTGTGTCCATGATGATCGAGGGGATGCATGTGCGTCTTGGCGCGACGATCTTTTGAATCACGCGGCGCGAGAATGCTACAGCAGCATGTACCCTCATGCGATCTGTAGATGACGGCAGCACATCACAACGAGCGCATCCTAGCTAGTGTTCTCGACGGCGGTGGAGTGCCAGCAAGCCATGAGTCCCGTCAAACGATCGAAGCGATCGCATTGCGTGTGGCACAGAGCTGCGAGGCGGTGAATGTTGTCCTTGTGTCGCAGGAGGTGCCAGCGTCGTGGATGGCTCCAAGTGACAAAGTGCCGACGATCGCGTTGGATGCGATTCGATCGTCTCAAGCGCGATGGGATGACCTGGATTAGCTTGGCCATGCTACGCTTTTCGTAGCCCCTCATGGAGCACATAAATAGAGGCAACATGACATCGTCATGCGGGCATTTCGGGCGCATCCTTTGGCGGCTCGACTTCGACGCGGGACCCAGCCTGACTCGATCGAGTCGAGCTCGGGATGCGAGTCATGCTGGGCGGTCGGTGGAGGGACGTTTTCGAGGCGGAGGTAGGTCGGGGTGCGTGGTGGTGAGGGATGCCCAGGTCAGCGTTTTGACTCAACGTTGTGTGCAGACGGCGAAGGCTGCTGTTGCTGGCTTGTTTGTCGTTTGAATGACTTTCCACGAGCTGCCGATGCGAGGACGACGATGCCATGGACATGGAGAGCTTGTGCTGGAGCTGTTGGTCACGGACGATGTCGCTGTCGGTCGAGTTGGACTGGTGCAGGTCGAGCTTGGTCAAGCTCGACATGGACGATGTCGTGGCCAGGAGCCGGCCGCTGCCGCCACACGATGCCATGTTGGGCATGTCTTCCAAGATGAGGTTTTGATAGTGGGTCCGGTTCGCGTCGAGGTTTACGCGGAGGACGGCAGCGTCCGGGAGAATGTCCATCACGAGGTGCCATATCGGCGTCACGATGTAGTTGATAAAGTTGAGCTGGAGCCGACCGACCGCTTTGTTGGTGGTGAGGTTATCTCGGAATGGCGCCACGGGCAGCCCTTTGCTCTGTTCCTTTTCGCCCAGGAGGCGAAATTCGTCGACGAGGCGTTGCGACCTACGCCCTGCATTCATGCGTCGAAGCAAGGCCGCCCGAGGGTCACCCACCACTGGCCGGCAATCGCGACGGGATACGTCTGCGCGCCGATGTCGGAAGCGTGGAGAATCGCCCCCGTGAGCCACTTGACATGGCTCACGTTTGACAGATCGAATATTCCGGCGCCCTTTTGCCGCCGCGCCACCTACAAACAGACCATGACGCTGCTGCTAGCTACGTCGAGTGCCCACCGCGTCTTCGAGGTCATGAACGAGGTCAAAGTGGCACTTCATGTCGGTCTGGAGGATGCCGTCGATGACGAGCTTGCGCATCGTTTGATGCGCCGGCTTGCTCATGCCGAGCAGGATGTTGCAGCTCGGGCGTTGCAAGATCCGAAACGTTTCGCACGCGTGATGCTGCTCCAGGACACTCATGTCGTTGTACTGGATCGCGAGCGCCGACCCGGTCGCGATCTCGTACGCGTTGTCCGTGCCGGGGTGTCCGATATCGTGGCACAGCCCCGCCACGAGCATGGCAAACACAATATTCGGCTACGCTTACCACGTGTGTGGACGAGGACGACCCGGCATCGGCACGCACCTGGAGCATCGTGAGGAGCGTCGTTCGATTCAACAGCGCAAACACATGCTGGAACACGTCGGCGGCGTGCCACCACGAATGGTACGGGTTGTCATGGTACCCGCGACGGACAGTCTCGACAAAGTTGACGGCAATGTCGTCCGGGATGGAGAAAATCGAGCACAAACCCATCTGCGAAAACCCTTGCACCTACGCAGAGCGTCCTTGAGCGCGATCGTCGTCGCCACCACGATAGCAGCAGAGAGAGAGCTCGCACCACCAACACGGCTAGCTGGTCGTGCGTGTAGTGGAAGATGTTGAACGTAAAGTCGTCGAATCCGTGGTGTTTCGCGCGCCACTCGGGTGGCACGACGTGGAGTGAGTCGTGGGAAGAGGACCGGCCATCGCTGCCCCGGCCGACGCTCGCGGCCACATCGACCCGCGGCTCGTTTTTCCGTTTTGCCAGCGACTTCATGAATTTTGTCGCGGCGAGGGTGACGAGGCCCGAGATTTTCCAGCCCTTCACCGACGGCCGCATCGCTTTGTCGTTGGAATGCACACCCAAAAGCGACGACACCACGAGCGAGACCGAGTCGCGCCGCTTCGTTCGGTTCATGTCGGTGTACACGTTGTGGTAGAGCACTTCGAGCGTCGACTTGCGAAGGGACCCGGCGAGCTCTAACAGGAATGGTGTGTGAGAGAACGCAGGCCTGCAAGTCGGTGGTCGAACCCGTGCAAAATTCGTGCATGAGAGTCACATCCCCGTCTTGAAACGCTGTGATCGATGCGGGCGGGATCGTGCCCGTGTAGTTGGCAGGGATCGGCCACGACGACTTGTTCATGGCTTGGAGGACTGCGATCGTGTCGCCGTCGGCGGAGATCACGGGGGCGCACAACATCGAGACCGACTTGTACCCGGACTTGACGTCGACGTCCGGGAGGAACCGGGGGTCGTCGTAGCAGTTGGTAATGCGCACGAGCTTGCCCTACGTGCGCACCCCATTCACGTGACAGCTACCGATGGAGGACAGCCAAGCCAACGAGCCACACGCAGGTGGACATGCGCACCGTGGATGCTACATGGCCAGCGAGCCCCTTGTCGTAGGGGAGACAGAACTGCTCGACCATCGAGTCGCGGCAAACGCAGCACACGAGCTCCCGCCGCACGCGGTTGCATAGATACAACGTGAGGCGGTCGCAGTTGAGGGCGGTTTTCGCGACTTGAATCACGCGCAGGATCATGCCGTGCGTGTCATGGTCTACAGGACGATCGTGTGGAGACTCGGCCATGAACACGAGCGCGGGTACTTTCGTCAGCGACAGCTTTGACGACTTGCAAGATGGCCGACGTCCGGCGACCCGCGGACATGGCGCTGTCAAAGAGCTCGAGTTTGTGCAACGTGTGGCCAGCGATGAGCGCAATCAATTCCAAGCTGAGGCTGTCGCTGGTCGTGAAGGGCGTGGCTTTGTTGGCGCACTGAAGCACCGCCATGATGTTGCCCTTGGGGTCCGTCACGGGCGCGCACAGAGCGTTCCGAGTCGTAAACTTGGTCGCTACATCCAACGTCTTGTCGAAGCGCGGGTCCGTCGCAGCATCTTCGACGATCATGGCCTTGCCGTGCGCCACGACGGCGCCTTCGATCCCTACCATGTCGCATGTCCGCGTCAAGTGTTTTGGGATGCCGGCGACATGGCGGCAGCGACAAGGACGATGGAGGCGTACCTGCGGCAATGGGCATCTCGACGTCGACGCCCGCGACCGTGCCACACAGCACGCCGCTATTTCGATGGACAAGCAGTAGCACAACCCGTTCCACTGGCAGGACGCGGTGCACCCCCGACACGATGCGCGCGAGTGCCCCGTTCGAGTCCATTTCGACCGAGATCGCGCTCGCGACACTGAATAAACCTTGGTACTGCCGCACGAGCTTGTACAGGTTCGTGTGATGGGCCTGGAGCTGCCCAAGGTCCAGCGTCCTCGCATACTCCATGTACTCATCCACGTTGATGTCCGAGTACCGCTCGGCGTCATCGTACGCTACTTGAGCTACACGTGGGAAAATCGTCGTCACGCGGACGATTGGCATCGCACGTCGTACGATGGTCGTGGCCGATGGGAAAATGGTCCAACTTGAGCTTGGTGATGCGCTGCTCCAAGTCGATTTTGTCGTTGGAGTGTTCGTGGTTGGTGCTGCGGGGGCATATGAACACACGTCGGCCATCCCGTTGACGGATCGCGAACCTGGAATTCAACGACGGGAGGACGGGCTTTGCCGCGGATGCCATGGTCGATATCGTGGTGGCAGTACTGGCCAAGTCGACGAGAGACGGCAGCAGCACCGACGTCGGGGGCAGCGGCTCGAGCGATCCCATCATTTGGTTGACTTTCATCGTCGACGAGGGTACCTTGCCCGCCGTCGGGGTGGTCGCACACCCTGGCGGGCCGTCGTCCAGCACCTACGGTGGTCGACCGTTCGGACCGTGGGTACATGTCGATTGCACCTGCCCCCGTCTCTTCTTCGAACGTACCCCTGTGCCGTGCATCGATGGCCGGTGTATTCGCCCCAAGCCATGTGGCATTTTGTCCGGTCGGGACGCTGGCGGGGCTGGCCAGAGGAACGCGTCGTCGACGACGCCTTTGCCATCCATCTTGGATTTCAAAGACGTGTGCCGCATCAAGGGCGCCACCGTCGTCGCGTTGTCCACGGGCTCGGCGCTTTTGAGAAGCGGAAGGCGCAACCCGGGCGCGCCGGGACTCGCGCTCATCGGATGCCTACGTATTGGTCCGAACTTTCACGATATATTCTTAGGGTGGTCCAGTGCGAAGATACATGAAACGACCCCCCCAAGCCATCGCCGTGGCGCCGTTCCAAAGGTCACCGAAACGCATCATCGACGCATCGAACATATTCTTGCATGGCGGGCCTTGCCTGCATACGGGGAGGCCACCTCGCCAGCCACAAGTCGACCGAGCGTCCATGCCAACGAATCTCGACTCGCCACACACCCTGCCTAGCATCATGCAACAAAGCGTTGTGTCGGCATCATGTTGTTTGCGTCGACCACCGCGCGATGGACGCGATGCCGGCAGCGTTTGCCACGTCTTGTGGAGTTTCACGCCTGGTGGTTGGGCTAAAAATAAGGTGCGTCGGAGCGGTCGACCAAGTCTGGTCGCCGCTGGGCAGACGAGCGAGTTCCGGTGGTGCGTCGCTGCCATGCGCGCCGAGATACACCAGCTCCCATCGCGTGCGTCGGTGATCGACAGCACTGCTCGAGGGCCGCCGCCCCTGAAAAAGCCCAAGCATGCCGTATCGCGTGCGAAGAGGCGGTGGCAGCTCGTGCAACGCCACGTGCATCTCTTCGCGGCGTCTCTGGCATGTCCTTCCTTGACGAAGGCCACTTCGATCCTCGTTGAGGCGACTCTCGCCACGACGGACCCTACATTGTCGTGGCAAACCATGATGGCCCCGCTCGAGGTAGCCTTTCATCGGGTTCCAGTGTGCACATGAACACCTGTGCCCAGGCCCTCGTCATGGCAAGCTTCCGAACCCCCCATGTGCGCTTGCACGTTGTTGTGCCCATAGCAAGTCGTCACAACGCCCCAGCTATCTTTACATTTGACGGCCGGCGACTTATCAACGCGTCCAAGGTCGTGGTCAGCGGCGACAGCGCAATTCGGCACGTTCTCGAGAGGCGAAAGCCATTGCACTTGCCAACCACGGCAACGATACAAGCATCCACAGTGAAGCTCATGGACGACGTGGTCCCTTCGCCTGGCATCCACGTACACTCTTTCGCCCCTACCGCGCCACACGTTGTTTTCACCGCCACTCACGATCTTGTTCTAGTCACTTGTGTGCGTGCCATTTGTGGTGGACGCGACCAGCGGGCACGGCGCTGCGGCGTTGTTTGTCGAAGTGTTCAACGCGGGGTGCGGAGGGCTCGCGTCAGCTGCGTGGTGCGCTGCCGCAGAAGACCCGACCACGACCCATGGGCTTGCAGGCGTCTGCCACATCGTCGCGGGCCTCCTTCGTCACTGTCCACAACCGCTGGTCCTTGCATCGATCCCCCGTCGAGTTGGCCGCAATCTGGTGCATCTTGTCAAGGTTCTCGTGACATTGGTGGCCCGCGTTAGCCGATGTCGAGTCTTTGCAATCGACGAAGACGCCCGCACTCTCTTCTGCCGCTTCCCGGCATCGCGCGACGCGTTTACAATCGGCAGCGGCACAAACGCGTCGATCGAGTTGGCGGCATCGGCGCGGAGGGTGGTGCACGCGTCGTCGGCGATTGACGCGCCCCTGCAACGTCCACTGTACGTAGGGCACGTGGATGCCGCCTCACGAGTTGGGTAGGGCAGCACCTATCGATCGGTTGTCGTCGCGGGTTTGCATTCCCATGGTGGTGCCCGATACAGTCCATGCAATTGGAGTGCTGGACGTTGCCAAAACGAACGGATCGTTCTTCACACCAAGCGAGGTGTGTGTGTGCGAGTCGCTCGCTGCCCATTTTGCGGCAGCCCTGCAGGAAGAACGGTCGGCACATGCCGTCACTGCGTCGCTGAACCACATGCGCATCTTGGACGACGTATCTGCCCTGTCGCTGGACTCGATGGCATCCTCTACCTGCATGCAATCGACGGAGGCGGTGGTCGCCCGCGCTTTGCACGCGTCCACATGCCACATCCGTTGGCGATGTCGCGCGGACTCGCCAGCGTCCGAGCAACCGCCCCACGCCCTCACCGCCATCCAAACCAAGCAGCTTGTCAACGTCCACGAAGCAGCGCTTCCCGACGGCACCCGCGGGGCTGCCTTGGCAGTACCGATCCTGAGTGACCGCAATGTTGTCCTTGGCATCGTGTGCGCGACGCACAAACACTTTGACGCGATCAAGCCGTACTTTGATAGCTGCGACGACCGCCTTGCCCAATTCATTGCACGCACACTGGCTGCGAAGCGCCTTGCGCATGACGCAGCCCAACGCGAAAACGCCCTCGCAGCGCTCTTGCAACGCATGGCGTCCCCCACGCTGCCCGAACGCCCCCTTGCCGAGACCCTGGTCGACATTGAACTGTCCATGGCTAAAGTACGTGCTTCCATCCTCGCTCCCCAGTTCTTGGACCCATCATGATCGTTGGTAGATTCTAGGCGCCGATCTCGTCACGGTGCTTGCCGTGGACGGCACGGCCCTCGTCTCGCACATCCAAAACAATGGCGAGTGCATCCGCGACGGCCTCGCCACTTCCGTCGCGTCGACGGCAGCCCCTCTGTTGCTTCCGAGCGCTGGAATTCCATGCGTCCGTCGCCACCGCGCGTTTCACCCGGTCATCGACCAAGGCACAGCCGCGGTGGCGTCGGTGCCCATCTTCGCGCCGCATGCGCCGTCCCAGGTCCTTGGCGTGCTGCACGCCGTCCACACCCATGGCACTTGGGGCAATTGGCCCCCCCCGATGGCATTTCTCGCTGGCGATATCGACACGTTGGAGGCCGTGTCCGCGTCGATCACGGTGGTACGAAATGGTCGAGTCCCCATCCATCCCGACGTGGCATATGTGCACTAGCTGGTCGAGAGACTTGCGATGGAGCAGCTTTTGTTTTCCATCAGGACACGACGTACGATGCGCGAAGACGACAAGAGCTTGGACGACAACGTTGGGGCCGACGTGAGTGTGGCATCGCGCCAGTGTTTTCACCAAGCTATCCAAGCGCTCGTCGACTCGTGCACGCGGCAAGACGATGCGACGCCCCCTCGCTTTCATGTGCATCCCCCGGCGACGCCTCCGTTGGCCCATCGTCCCCCAGACACGTCGCTGGCGGACGAGCTCAAGTTGTGGACATTTGATCCGTTTCAAGCAGCGTGGCCAAAGGACGTGCTCGTCGATCATGCCGTCGCCATCTTTCAAGAGTTTTCGCTGCATCAACACTTTCAAATGGACCGCCCGACGTTGCGGCGATTTGTCGCTGCGGTCCGCGACCAATATCGCGACGTTCCGTACCATAACTTTTTGCATGCATTCACGACGCTCCATGTGACGTTCCTCATTGTGCTGGCGCAGTCGCCGCCCGCTCCCGACGCACAAACCCTCCTCGAGCGCCGAGATGTGCTCGCGCTGTTCATTGGCGCCATGTGCCATGACATGAACCACAACGGGCGGACCAACGACTTTCATATCAAGACGCGAACGGCGACCGCGATGCTGTACAACGATCAATCTGTGCTGGAGAACATGCATGCTGCCCACTGTTTTGACACGCTTCGTCGACCAGGACACAATGTTCTAGAGCACGCGTCGTGCGGCGACTACATGTTTATTCGCAAAGCAATCATCCGAGTCATCTTGGCCACCGACATGGGAGTCCATGCGTCGATGGTACACGCTGCGTGTTGTTTGTGGTATGCTTATGCAGCGATGCCTCGGTAGATTCAACAACTGTCCGAGCGATTTCACCGCGATGTCTTTCACCCCGACAAAGACAAGGAGCTCCTCCTCAACGCAATCGTGCATGCCGCAGACATTGCCAACCCTGCGCTGGCCACGCCGCTCCACGCAAGATGGTCGAATGCCCTCATGGAGGAATTCAACGCCCAGTACGAAGAAGAGATCGCGGTCGGCGTCGCCCCGAATGCGTACATGAGTGCCAAAATCGACTCCCCTGACCAAGCCCGCATGAACATGCGGTTCATCGACCTGTTTTGCTTGCCGTTGTGGCAACACATGGCACGCTTCCTCCATGGCCTCGACGGCTGCATGGACAACATCCGCGCCAACAGGGCCTATTGGGCCATCAAAGCTGACGACAGCACTACTGTAACATAAGCGATCGCTTAACCATCGCATACTTCTCGTCCCCACTGCATCGCGACGCGTCCAACGCCGTCGATGCTTGCGGCAACACCTCCCTATGTATCTTGCAAGCATTGGACAAAAATCTTGACGTTTTTGTTGGACAAATCCACTATAATGCACAATGATTGGCTAAAAGTATGGTCCGCCGACATCAAGTTTGAGTATGCTTGTTGACATTCCGTCAAAAGGTACTGCTTTGATTGGACATAATAAAAACATTTGCCGGAATTATTGGTGGCAATGGCGTATTCTATTGGCTATTAATTGTGTTTCACGGACACGTGGCGACTATTTCTTCTTGGTCGAGTGGAAGCCGCCAAATCCCATGGCGGCCATCATGGCTTCCTCTTCTGCAGACGCAAAGACATCCATGGCAGGCGCCGGGGTCTTTGCCTCCTTCTTCTTGGCCTTCTTCGCCTGCGCTTCCTCCTCCAGAGCCGCCATCTTCTTCTCGTACGCTTCAACAGCATCGAGCTTCTTGGAAATCTCGGGGTTCCATTTGCGCTTTGCGGCGGCATTCAAGCGATCTTTTACCGACTCAACTGACGACTGCTCCACACGCATACTGTAGCCGAGCTTTCGCAGGTCTAGACGGAACGACCACGTTGGAACAAGCGGTAGATCGAGGAGGGAATAAACACACGCTTTTTGCCGTTGACGTGGTCGATATACGAGACTGAGTCCTTCAGTGTGACTTCACATACTTCGCAAAAGTATCCCGTGGCTCGCATCGCGTCATCGGGCTTAATGACGGTGATTTTCCCCACGTTTGAATCCAACTCGACCTTCTTTGTCCTGGCCTGAACCAATGCAATCGTCACCTTAAAGCCGCCCGGATCGACGACCACGCGTACCTTCAAGAATGCTCGAACCGAGCCCGCAGGACCCGCGGCATCTTCAGCAGCAGGCTGGAATTCCTCGCGTGCTGGATCGATCCGCTTGGTTTTCTTTTCTTCTTCTTCCAGGCCCCCAGCCGCTCTTAACGCCGCTTGCTGAGCAAAGAATGCTTTGTCCCATGTCTTGCGCGTAACGTTGGCCACGCCTTTCTTGGGTTGGTCCTACACCGCTCTTCGTATGAGGTAAGCATGCATCCACGGCGGCCATGAATACAACTTACCGCCATGGCCAGGATTGCTGTGGCGGTGCGAATATGCAGCCAATGGGATCCCTGGTCGACCTGTATAAAAATTGGACGATTGTATTACGTCGTTGTATATAATTATTTTAATTTTCAATCACGCCCTTCCGGATAAACGAAGTTGTTCCATGTGCACTGCAGCATTGCGCCAAGAAGATGGGATTCCTCCATCAGAGCCAACGCGTGTTCACACCGCTTTCCCAGGCCCGTCTGGAGCACGTTGATGTCGTGCGTCTCAAGAAAGGAGAGTGTCGCTTCGAAGTGGCATGCTTCAAGAACAAGCTCATGCAATGGCGCCGTGGCAACGACATGAACTTGGAGGACATCCTGCAGTCGCACGAGATATTCGACAACGTTTCGAGGGTACGTCGGCATTCCACCGCTCCAAAAGCAAATGAATTCATCGTCAAGGGCAAGCGAGCGAGAGACGACGACATTGAACGCGTCTTTGGAACCCACGACGTTGATCGAGTTGCAACACATATCATGACACAGGGACAAGTCATAGTGTCCGAGAGTACTCGCGCCGCCGAGAAAGATAGGTTGGACCGCACTATCTCCTCATGAATGCTTACACCTCTCCCACCCGAATATAGTATGTTGCGGGAGATCGCATCCATCATAGCCAGAACATGCGTGAATCCCGACACTTCAAGACCGCATCAAGTGCGCGATACCTCACGATGATCGGTGCATTAATCTCATGATGATTCAGGTATCAGCCATTGAACAAGCGATGAGGACGATGCAGGTTGACGTGATACCTCATCAACCAGCTGAATTGCAGGTACCTGACAGCTCGTCTGCTGTGAACTGACACCTTACGCGTCGCCCATAGGCACCTGCCATTATTCGACAGCTCCAACAAGTCATGCCTATCACACGAGCGATGATGAAGGTTCATGTCACCGTTGCCTCCGTGGGTGAGTGTCGTCATCTTGGCACACATTTCTGATGTAGTACTCAGATGTCAGACTTCTGCAGTCGACGTTAAAAGCACTCGACGCAGCCATGCTTGAGCAGGAAGATTGTGCAAACGGCAGCCTTCGATGTACCTCTTTGATCGAGCCAGGCAAACTGCTCGTCGTGAATGCGTTTGTCCAAGAGCATGCTGCGCGTAGGTGGTTGAGAAGCATGTGGCTGGTCCTTGATGTGCCATGCGTAGGTCGATTCATTCAGGTGGTGGAAGTGATTCCAGCTGACGGTGACGAGGTGGGCTTCCGCGACGCTGCTCCACCAGCGGCAGAACAGGGCATAGCGGCACCACCCCTTCCTTCTGTGCCATCAATCGTAGTCACACCAGCATTGAGCACACGTCCATGCAGCACATGCGGTGGCAATTTTACCGACGCGGCCCACCACCGTGAGCATTTTCGGTCGCGATGGCATCGCTACAACTTGAAAATGAAGGCAAGGAAGGATGCTGTGGTCGACGAAGCCAGCTTCCTCGCTCTCAGCGACGCAGAGGTGCAGCGTGTGTTCGATGCGCTCGATTGAGCCACTACTCCCAAGTGTCTATGTCGGGCTGAGCATTCCAGGCAATTTCGTGACAACTAAGTGATGGTCTCGATTTTTGCGGAATTCCCGTGAATTTTAAAATTAGCAAAATTCATCATTGATGATTATAATTTGGCATTGGCATACAGTATCCATGTTGAAGTATAATACGTGTGTAAATATTTCCACGTAATGACGATAAATGCACCAATCAAAATCTGCAAAAACGTGAACGAAATTCGCAAATTCGAACCAAAAATGGTGGACATTCGTTTCAACGACGCAGTCCCATCACTCGATTTCCGAAGCATCGGTCAGCATGTCCTACGCGTCGACTGGACGGCAGCGCAGCCAAGTGGAGCAGCCAAAGGGGCAGAAGCGCCTGACGAATGTCGCGATTGTGCGTCTCAAGAAGGGTGGGTGCCGCTTTGAGGTAGCATGCTACAAGAACAAGGTGGTGAACTGGCGCAACCGCGTTGAAACGCAACTCGATGAAGTGTTGCAGTCCCATGATGTGTTTGTGAACGTGTCCAAGGTATGTACACCGCGCAAGTACATGCGCTGTATGAAAGACATACTCACGACGTTCGGGTCTAGGGAAAGCGCGCGACAGCAGATGACATGCGCAAGGTGTTTGGCACCGACGACGTCGACGAAGTGGCGAAGTTGATCATTGATCAAGGCGAGTTGCAAGTGTCCGATGGCGAGCGAGCAGCCTTCAATCAGTCGTGCGTTTTCGCATTATCTGGCGCGTGACTTCCTTTTCACGCGGTCATCCTTCTAGGCTGTTTCAAGAAATCGCTACCATCGTTGTCGAGAAGTGCGTCAACCCAGAGTCCAACCGTCCATATCCCGTACGTGGTATCATACCTCCGCCGATGGAATCACCTTTGGACGATGTTTCACTTCACACGCAGTTCTCCGTGATCGAGCGCGTGATGAAGGAGATCCATTACTCGTTGATTCCAAACCGAAGCGCCAAGCAACAAGCGCTGGACGTGATCGGCAAACTCCAGGATCACATGCCGATCACGCGCGCCAAGATGAAAGTCCAGGTGTCGGTTCCCGCCAAAGACGGCAAGTCCACAAAGAAGTATTTGGAGCAGCACAACGCAACCGTGCTCGATCAAAAGGGCACATCGGATACCCTTCGACTCATCTGCCTCATCGACCCTGGCGCGTATCGTGGACTGGACGCGTTCGTCGCAAACAACGGCGACAACATCGGTACGACTTAGGTGTCAACATGGATGTATCGTGCTTCGGTGACGTTGCGCAGGTACGGCTGATCCACAATTGACTAGACGGCGCACGATCCTTGGAAGTGCTCGAACTGAGCTGCCACGAAGAAGGCGAACACTCGATTGATGCAGAGATTTCCAAGAAAACGGAGCGATTCGGGATGGCGACCGGCACCCCACCGTCGCACACCGTGCTACCTCCCCCGTTGCCTGCTGCCCCCGCATCGAATGCCCCGGCGGCTTCCGCGGGTCGACCATGCTCGACGTGCGGCGGCGCTTTCACCGACACTGCAGTCTACCGCGAGCACTTTCGATCGGAGTGGCATCGGTACAACCTCAAGCTCAAGGCCAAGAAACGCCCGAGCATTGACCAGGCAGCGTTTGACCAACTATCTGCTCATGACGTCCAGCGCTTCTTTGAAACGTTGGATTGAGCACATGGGTTGCTCTGAAATAATTTTACGATGCGGTTGTGCCTTGCGTGAAGTGCAACACCTGCGAGAAAGCCACGATCGACGCAAGTTGCCATGCGCGGAATGGCGCAAGCCTTCCCCAAGAGGCTGGTTAGATAAGCTAGGCGGTCCACTCAGAACAGATCGCCAGCTCTGTCTGTCGGCATGTGGCCCACGTATTGGCATCGCACGCCTTGTGACAAGGACGAGAATGCTGCCGCAGCATCCTTGTTGCTTGCGCACACAATGGCATTTGTTGCACTGGAAACAGGCCAAGGAAACGAGGTCGACAGGACGTTGCCAGGATTAGGCGGCTTAGGCAGTCGACGCGGTTGGCGGCAGCATGAATACCTTGGGTTTGTCAAATACGACGATGGCGGCTTCGATTTCTTGCAACTTGGCGTCGATGGCGGTCTTGCGGCGAATCTGGCTCAGTGTTTCGATACGAAGTGGAAGCGCTTGGAGCTGGCGCCGCGTCTGGTCGAGGTTTTCGCGAAGCGTGGCAAGGGTGGCGACTCGGTCGTCCTCAGACATGAGCACCATGCCTGGAGGACAGTCGGGGTCGGGGAGGTTGGCGCGGCGATCGTCTTCTTCCTTTGCCCACTACACGTCGAACATGAGTCGTGCTGTCCCGTGGCACCTTTCGATTTCGTACCGCTGCTTTCCGAGCACGAATGTATCCTGGAACTTCTCCAAAGTTGCGATGCCTCCTTGCTTCGGCATCGCGCAATTCGGCGGGCGACGGGTTGTATCGCTTGGGCGTCTGTTGGATGACGTGCCAAGCATTTGTGCTGATGTAGTCGACGTTCTTGTTGCGAAGATGTGACGATATCTCTTTCAGTTCCTCCTCGCGTTTCTTGAGCTCAGCCAGGGTTGGCACGCGGGATTTTGTCAGGCGTGTCCCCACGGAAGAGCGAGAACTACATTGAGACGACCTGCTATTCACGCTGTGGGCATCCGAAGACATGTCCCCCACTGACGACGAAGCGAACGATGAGCCTCCTTCACGGGGTTTGGTGAACTTCTTGAGCTTGAAATTGTCCCGCTCGCGCTGTGCTCGGGCACGCTCTGCCTCGTCATCCTTTCTCTTCTGCAATTCTCTCTGCTTCAGCTTAACGAGCTTCCGGTTCTCCGCGACAAAATCCCGAGGAGCCGCTCCACGACGGATCATGTCTTCTCGATATCCTGTGCTAGGACGGAGCGCACTTGCCACCCCCGATGAGTCATTCGTCCGCGCGACCCGCCATGCCGCCATTCTCCACGATCTGGATGCTCAACCTCGAAGGTCGGGTTATCCGGATATCGATCATAGAAGGATACAATAGCGTTGAATTCAATTTTTCGGCAGCTGCATACTGTACGCCAGTCTTAATATCCTTGTCGAATTATATTTCATTCATACGTATTTTCATGTTACATTGGAGGACGTCCAAAACCGGCGCAAATTTTTTTGAGACGCCAGAAGAAGCCATCCGGAATTTTTAATCAAATCACCGACGCTTTTTTGCTTGGACGATAAAAGCGCCTCAGCAAAAAAGTGGTGGTGTTTGACTCAAATTTGACTTCAGTTTCTATAGTATACAACTTCATCATTGTGAGCACTCGACGTCGACAACAATGAAGCGGTGGAAGCTCCTCCTCCTCCATGAAGATGACTCGGATAGCGAACCGGAAGACTTGGACACTCTCCTGCTGTTACGGTTACGTATGACGCTAAAGGAGTGCAACTACTTGACGTCACCAAGCCTGCAAGACACAACAAGCACACCATGGACAAGAATGTACGAAGCACTCAACCGGAGTTCGTTTATTGCCAGCGTATCACTCGACCCGGACACGTTCGATGAGCTACTTGAACGATTCTCCAAACACTACAAGCTCGGTCACCTCAACGGTCGTGGTGGGAAACCCCCCAAGATTACACGTTTGCATGAAGCGTTATCAATTGTGCTCCATTTCTATTGCTCCCCATGCGAAAGCAAGACTTTGTGTGCGCTCTTCGGTATGCCACCAGCAACATTGGCACGGACATTAAGTCGTGGTGAAAAGGCCTTGGCAGATGCGCTGAAGGACGTTCCTGACGCTTCAATTCGATTCCCATCAAAGCAATTGCAGCGCCGATGGGCACTGCTTGTGAATCATCGAGAGCCCTTGGTCCATGGTGTGTGGGGTTTTTTGGATGGGAAGAACTACCGAGTCAAAGCCCCTACTGCTGAAGAGCTTCAGAATGCCTATTATAATGGTTGGTTACACGACACCTTTTTACTGGGACGCTCCTTTTTGGCGTTGATGGAACTATTGTGTGGGGACGGTACAATTTTTGTGGAAGCTGGAACGACGCCGACACAAGTTCAACTCTTCGTACCAAGCTCCTCGACCCAAATGTTACCCTGCCTGGCCATGGTGTTGTTTCTGACTCTGCATTCCCGGTGTCAGGCGAACTATTTGGCAAAATTCGCACCCCCTTGAAAGGAGGCGATTTGGAACGAGCGTCACCGGAATGTCGTGCAGGCCTGATGGCGATAAATGCAGCTTTGAATTCAGTTCGTCAAGCTGCAGAATGGGGAATGGGTGCCACAGAAAAGGTGTACCGACAACTGCTTTTGACACTTCCATGCGACCCACACTTGCGAGGAATGCGTTTGCAAAACATTTTCGTGCTGTACAATCTACGTGTTCGACGTACAGGCATTTCACAAATTCGTTCAGTAATGACGTAGACAATACAGAACACATTCGTTGTCTATCTACTTATCAGCTAGCTTAGCCAACAATGTCAACATCAATTGATCCATTTTGTCGCGAATTTCTTGCATTGCCAACTGCTCCAAACGTAATGCATGATCCCGCTCTTCCATTCTTGCAAGGAGGTCAATTAGTGATGGGCCGTTCTCGTTTTCCTCTCGGCGTTTCTTTATTTCTCTCTGGCTCTCCGCAATATCTTCAATCACATCGTCAATCTTCCGGCGTCGTTTAGCAGTATGACTCAAAGATGTCTCCGAGTTGACACGTTTGCTGAGTTCAACTAGTTGGAGAGGGGTGAGCCCCGAACGTTGAGTTGCAACGGGGTTGGACATGTCGTAAAACAGAGCTTTGCATTGAGGCGTCACGTATATCGCCAACG
>NW_008580192.1:212152-215566 GCF_000520115.1 Aphanomyces invadans | reverse complement strand
AAGTCCTCTCCAGCTTCGTCAACCTGCTCCACTTCGCCAACAGCAGAAGATTCGTCGATTTCAGATCCGAGATCGCATACACCCATGGCACTCTCAATTGCTTGCTGAATTAGTTTGGCCCGGAACACGCTTGGGGGACACAAGGGATCTCCTGTCGGCTTGAGAATGCTGCGCAACGTTTTGTACTTCCGACGAATACTCTCAACATCACGAAGAACCCACCCTTCCTTCGTTGAAACAGCGTTGTTGTAAATGGCTTCTACTGTTTCCCATTGTTTTGGGCCGAAGGGGAGTTGAGATTCAACAACGTCGAGCATGAGTTGTACTTCTGGTTCAGTCCAGCTCTTTCCTCTCTTTCCAGCCATTGTTTTTGCTCGTGTCTTCTTGCTTGATGGAGGCGGCATCTCTTGTGTTGGAGAAGTGACTGTCATTTCTAACTCTCCTCTTTGTTGGCTCACAGCAACCAATCCAATTGACTCCCCCCACCGAGTCATAGAGGCTGTATTTTAAAAATATTAAATTTTAAAATATTCATCAATTAATTCAAAATTTAATTCAAAAGGATTCTTTATTTCATTAAATAATGGATTTCTTAAAAAAAGAATACAAATAATCAATTTATTTTGTTAAACTCAATATAATTGTCCATATGCATCGTATGTTTCTATTTCCTTCTATTTGTGATTGTTGGAGGCGTTCTGAGACATACAATATTTGACAAGGTTGCGTGTTCATGTCCGTGGCTCCTATAAAGTGTCGGGTCAAGGAAAAATTGATAATGGATGCACGTTGTGAATTTTTTCCAAGAGTTTATAGTTTTTGTTAAAGTCCCCTCGATGCCGCCCACCACTGTTAGTAAATCAATTAAAGAAATCAATTAAACCGTTTAGTAAATTATATAAACAAAAATATAGAAATTGAACAGATATTAAAAAATAGCAATTCAATAATTTATTAACGTTGTCATCCTTTTTCAGTCGGTTTTGGAGACAACCATAAACTCAAATCGTCATTTTATTCATGCAATGACCGGATGAAGTTTGTGCCACTCCTGTACCAAATTGCCGGTTTTGGAAGTCCTCCATTGGCTTGATTTCGCTACAAGATATTGCCTGTGAACTTTCCCTGTGGAAAATCAATCTGATCCCACGGGGAAATTCAGTGCCGAAAATTTCCTGTGAGGCCAACCTCACAAGGTAAAGAAATCCACACACGGCAGCCAATAGAATACATTCGACCAGCCATCCGATGAGTGAGGACGACGGAGTTAAGCGAAAGACTGCGTACCGCTTTACCACTCAAGTAGACATAGACCTCCTTAAGGAGGTCATGGCTGTATGCCCACATGAAGCTCCTTATGGACAAATCCTTGCACGATGGGAAGAAGTTGTAGAGCACATACGCGAAATGCACGGCCCCGACCTGATTACTGCAGGATGTCGTAAGAGCCTGGATGATTTGATGGCAGCATTCAAGAAGGACACAGTGAAGTCCTTGCGCGCGACTGGTACTGAGGAAGAATACAATGAAAGAGAGCAGCTCATCCAAGACCTGTCGGATATGGTTGCTCCATGTAAATGTATCATGACTGAGTCAAGGTTGTAGATGGACTCAGCGTACAAGACAAAAAAGGCACTTAAGGAAGAGAAGAGCAAGAAGATCGACAAACGCGAAAAAGAGGGTCTCATGTTGCGTGAAGCCGCCCTAATGACAATGAAGCGTAAGTCAGATGCGCTTGAAGAGGAGGAGGAGGTATCGCCCTCGAAGGTCAAGGAACCAAGACCATCGTCTGTTCTTAAGGATGCTGCGTCTGCAGTTGTCGACATTTTGTCGATGATTGATGCCTCAAATGAATTCAAGCGAGCCGAGATCGAAGCCAAACGGGGGTCGAACGCCCTTTTGCAGCATAAAGTGGAGTTGGAAGAACGTTGATATCTCCTGGACAAAGCAGAACGAGAAGCTCGTTTTGCACTGGAGCAACAAGAGCGCCAATTACAACTTCAGTATATGCAGAGCACTATTGACTTGCTTCGTAGCTTGGCCAAAAAGCTGCCCGAGAATTAACAACACGATATCCTTTTATGCTTTATTCTTGGCGCTTTGCAAATATTCTTGTACTGAAGGCGGGGCAACGTTGAAGTACATAGAAATCTGGTTGCCACCTTTCATGCATGTGTGAATATTCGTGAGAAGTACAGCGACAGTGTACTGCACACAAACAGCTTGCAACCACACCTTTTGGTTTCCCTTGTAGTCGACAAATCTCCACAAGTTAGGAACAATGCGGAAACCCCACTCCACACTCACACGCACAGCACTCATCTGACGATTGAATAGAGGTTGGTCCTCCGAGAGCAAAGCCCCTTTATACCCCGAGATAATTACATCATTGATCCCGTAAGCTGGATCTCCGTAAATAACATACCGGGATTCGTTGTGGCAAAGTTTATCCCGCAACTCTTCCACTAAATTGCTTTTGGCCAAGAGAAATGCATCATGTCGTGATCCAGGCTCGGGACCGTACAAGTGCACTATGATTCCGTCTGGGGTGGTCACAGGTTGGTACTTTAGTGCATGTTTACGCTACAAAACTCTGTCACCAAAAGTTGGAATGTCTTGAACTAACCTTGTGTCCGTTGAACACCGCTCTTTGGACTCTCTTGCCAGGCCGACAAATCTCGCGAACCGTACCATCGATGAAGCCAATGCATGTCGTCAGTGGGGCCCCGGCGCGATGAATGGCGTCGCCACACGTTTTCATCCATTGCGAGTTGAGGCGTCTGTGGTCCCAGTGGAGCAAGGCGGAACACTTGTTGTTTATGTGGAACATGAGGGTGTTTGAAATGCATTAGAGGTCTTCGCGGCTTCGGCCAAACGTTTCTGTCATAGTACCGAGTCGATGAGGCCATGCCAAGCGATTCAGGAGGATGCACAGAGCCTCAAGAGCAGTTGCTCGGTGTCTATTCGGGGTAATTATTGGGTCGGAGATGCAGAGCAGGTTGACAAGCTCGGGTATTTCGTTCATCACGAACTGGAACTTGAGCACACAGTCGGCTTCAGTCTGGGAAGCGAAGTCAAACTGGCAGGAAGGGATGCTTTTGGCGCGAGTTGACTGGGCTAGGTGCACAAAAGAGCAGCCGCTAGTGGCAACAGGAGGGCTACCTCGTCACTCATTCTCAACTCATCCTTGTGGCGAAATCAACACGCCACAAAAATATCCCTGTGAGACTTTTTGTAAATTCTTGCAGGGAAAATCGTGTGGATTCCATTTGCGAAATCACTTATTGCTCCTTGAGTTGAGTGAGAGATGCCCCATGCGTGGGAAGCTTACCTTGGACAAGGGTGATTGTTGAGGATGTTGACACACGACAACGGCCACGACGACCCTGGAAGACCAACCCACTTGAACAAAGC